>NW_028295310.1:0-291000 GCF_964341445.2 Mesoplodon mirus
CCCTACAGACACCGCGGTGATGGTGGCCAATATGACCGGCTGGACTGCTGGCTACTTCTAAAGGCCGTTGACTCAGTGGACGTCATGGTCCTGGATCACCACTGACCCTGGACTGTCTGGGAGTTGCACGGGCAGGGTTCTGACACATGGTGCTGTTTGTACATTATTTCAGGGACCTAATTAAAGAAAGCACAGACTACTGGTCAGAGCATCTAGGCTGGCAAAAACCGTCAGCCTAATGTCGCCGAACAAATGTGGGGTGGGGTGAAACCTGCCACTTCAGCATCTCTGCACATCTCTTTCCTGGACACTTAAAGGTCATTAGAATCTATAACACTTCCAATGCTGGTGCTAAGGCGTACGGGAAGTGAGGCAGGAGGCCTTGGGACAATCAACCTCACCTGGAGACTGGTGGGGAGACGTTTTGCCCCTCCCCCCAGGTATCAGGGCTCCCACCACAGCATGAAGCAGTTACAAAAGAGGGGTCTGCACCCTCAACACCCCAAGAATGAGGAACGGAACAAAAAGCAGAGGAGGTGTTCGTCTCTGGCAACGTTCATTAAAAATTCCTGGGAGATAAAAAGAGAATCTGTGCAATAAAATAAAGTCTAACCTGTTTTTCCTTTGTGCTTTGTCTAATTTCACGTGCTCCTAGGGTTCCGCATGCAGAGGTCCCATACCCGGCACTTCAGACCCGATTTCCTAGTGCAGAATGGCTGGGTCAACACCTCAGCTAGCGGGGTCCCATGCAGACTCCACGGCATAGAGCCTGAGCTTCAGCCAACCCAGCCCTCGAGAGCTCCATCCCCTCCCTCCCACTGACGCTGCTGGGATCCCTACACAGCATCTCAACCCACACCCCGTGGGGGAGTTCACACTCTCACCTCTCCATTCTGTTTTCAAAGTAATGTTTCCTTTGCTTCTGAACCAAACTCAGTCTTGATCTGTTGGCTCCAATGACACTGGGCACGGGGACTTCTGTTGGGGTCCACACTGGAGGATCAGTAACAGAAATTGAGAACATTGTAACTTCAATGAACAGATGTGTGAGCCAAACTGTAGTTAACACAGAGCAGTGTATAATGCTCGGGTAAAATAAGATGTTTCTAAGTCTTACCTTTGATATTTCCATCACTTTACTATAAGCAAGTTCAGTGAAGACGTCTGTCTTATTTGTCAGGTCAACATTAGAGAAATGAAGTGATTTATTTCCATGGATGTGCATCGAATACTCTTGGCTGAGGCTTCAATCTTGTTTTGAATGCTTTTCCATTGAAAATGATACCTCTCTTTCAGCTCCCCCATTTCTGAGAAGTATAAAATCTTATAATGTATTATTACCAAAGGGGAAAGGTAGGAGAAGGGATAAATTAACAGTGTGGGATTAACACATACACACTGCTATGTATAAAATAGATCATCAACAAGGAACTACTGTATAGCACAGGGAACTACACTGAATATTTTGCAATAACCTATAAGGGGAAATAATCTGAAAAAGAATCGATATTTTTATTGACATCGTCTATCAAAGACAGATAAAATGTAACCTAAGCAAGGCCGATGGTGAACACTTCTGACCCTGAAGATTTCAATCATCTAAAGTTTTGGCTCTGCCTATTTCCCAAGGCGCTTAATGGACATACGTGTAGCCGTAGCTTAAAAATTCCCCAGTTTGGGGTACGGGGAGGCACTGATTTGCAAAAATCCCTGGTGTTCTCCTTCCATGCACTGGACCCTTCCTACAGCTAAAACATGACTGTAACACCTAGAGGATGGTACACCATTTGATCAGAAAGAGTTTGGAAAAGGCACCTCATCTCCTCATCGTCTGGTGCTCGGGTTCACCCCTCCAGCATCTTTCCTAACAATCTCCTCATTTGGGGATATCACCACCGTCAACATCCTGTTGCACACAGTTTGTAATTTGTCCAGAGGATGAAGCGGAAGGATGAGAAAAATTTAGAGACAAGTCTTAGGTGTTCGGACAGGCACATGCCACTCTAATTTCCAATCCGGAAGACAAATTCATCAAAGGCTAGAATTGCCCACGGAAACAGAATAGGGCTAGAGGAAATCCCGCTGTTTTGTGCCCAGTTTCCAAAAACACAAGTTGAATAATGGAACTCAGGGGCACTAAAATTCATGAAACTGCAGAGTTGAAAATATCTATCATCGAAAAATGTCTTGAGGTAAGTCACAGAAAAGGACTTGTAAGCAAGGGATAGTGGCAGGAAACAGATTTGAAGAGGTAGAAAGGACTCCCCATTAAAGCACAAGAAAAGGGGCTGAACATCGCCAATGATGCAGTTGGCCCAAAAGGGCGTATGCAATTTTTTCTGAATATATTCAAGTAAAGGCCATACACACTTTTTATCCAACCAGACAGGTGGGCAGTGGAAATCAATACTACAAAATGTATCACATCACATCAGTCAGAAGGGCCATCCACATAAAGTGTAAACACCAGAAATGCAGGACAGGGTGAGGAGAAAAGGGAGCCCTGTGAGGCTGATAGTGGAATTGTAATTTGCCAACGGCCACTACGGTGAAGTGTATTGTGTTTGCTAAAACATCTAAAAGATGAGCTACAGAGCATAGGGCACTTGCACTCATGGACGTATCTGCATTGTGATGAAAAGTTCATGGAGCATTGTGGTGACAAATTTCACAGAGCCTTGTGATGATGAGGGCATTGACTATTGTGATGACACAGGTCATGAAACCTTGTGATGACAGGACACACGGAGCATTGTGATGACTGGGGTCATGTAGCATTGTGATGAGAGGGGCATGGAGCATTGGTCTAAAAAGTTTCATGGATAATTGTGTTGACAGTGGGCATGGCACATTGTGATGACAAGGGCATGGAGCATTGTGATGACAAGGTCATGGAGTATGGTGAAGACAGGTGTCAGGGAGCATTGTGATGGCATATTTCATGGACCATTGTGATGACAATGGCATGGAGCATTGTGATGCCAAGTGTTATGGAGGATTGTGATGACAAAGGTAATCGAGCACTGTGATGACAAGGGCTTGGAGCATTGTGATGACAAGGGCCATGGAGCATTGTGATGACAAGGGCATGGAGCATTGTGATGACAACGGCCATTGAGAATTTTGATGAAAATGTCGTGAAGCATTGTGATGACAAAGGCATGGGGCTTGCTATGACAGGGGTCATGGGGCATTGCGATGACAAGTGCATGGAGAATTGTGATGACAAGAGCATGATAAACTGTGATGAGAACTGTCATGGAGCATTGTGATGACAAGGACGTGGAGAATTGTGATGACAAGGGACATGGAGCATTGTGATGACCAGGGCATGGAGCATTGTGATGGCAAGTCCGTGGAGCACTGTGATGAGAAGACCATGGATAATTATAGTGACGAGCATCATGGAGCACTGTAATGACAAGGGGCATGGAACATTGTGATGATACGTCTCATTGAGCATTGTGATGACAGGGGTCATGGATCATTGTGATGACAAGGGTCATGGAGTATTGTGATGACAAGCTTGTGGAGTATTGTGATGACAAAGCATTTAACACTGTGATGGGAAGTGTCATGGAACATAGTTATGCCAAGAACGTGGAGAATTGTGATGACAGGGAACATGGAGCATTGTGATGGCAAGACTGTGGAGCACTGTGATGAGAAGACCATGGATAATTGTGATGATGAGTGCCATGGAGCGCTATAATGAAAAGGGTTATGGAGAATTGTGATGACAGTGGCCATGGAGCATTGTGATGAAAAGAGTCATGGAGCATTTTGATGACAACGGTGTGGAGCAATGTGATGAGAAGACCATGGATAATTGTGAATGACGAGCGTCATGGAGCACTGTAATGACAAGGGGTATGGAGCATTGTGATGACAGTGCTCATGGAGCATTGTGATGACAAGTGTCATGGAGCATTCTGATGACAACCTTGTGGAGTATTGTGATGACAATGGCATGCAGCATTGTGATGAAAAGGGCATGGAGCATTGTGATGAAAAATGCATGGAGCCTTTTCATGACAGTGTTCAAGGAGCATACTGATGACAAGTGTCAGGGAGCCTTGTGATGACAAGTGTATTGAGAATTGTGATGACAAATATCATGGAGCATTGTGACGACAAGGGCATGGAGTATTGTGATGACAGGAATCATGGAGCGTTGTGATGACAAGGGTTATGGAACATTGTGATCACATGGGTTTGGAGCATTGTGAAGACAGAGGTCATGGATCATTGTGATTTCAAGGAGCATGGAGCATTGTGATGACAGGGGTCATGGAGCATTGTGATGTCAGGGGACATGGAACATTTTGATGAAAGGGGTCATGGAGCATTTTGATGACAGGGGTTATGGAACATTGTGATGTCAGTGGTCATTGAACACTGTGATGATAAGTGCTTGTAGCATTGTGATTACAGGAGTCATGGAACATTTTGATGACAGGGCAGAGGGAGTATTGTGATGAATAGGGATGAAACATTTTGATATCAGTTGTGAGAGAGAATTTTGATGAGAAGTGCATGGAGCATTGTGATGACAAGGTTTATGGAGCATTGTGATGACAAGATTGTGGAGCACTGTGATGACAAGCGCATGGCAAATTGTCATGACATGTGTCATGGAGCATTGTGCTGACAAGCGCATGGAGCATTGTAATGAAAACGGTCATAGAGCATTGTTCTGAGAAAGGCATAGAGTATTTTGATGACAAGGGTCAAAGAGCATTGTGATGAATCGTTCAAGGAGCATTGTGGTTAAAAAGGTCACAGAGACTGTTGATGATGAGGGCATGGACCACTGTGATGACAAAGGTCATGAAGCATTGTGATGACTGGAGTCACGGAGCATTGTGATGACAGGGGTCATGGAGCTTTGTGATATCAAGGGCATGGAGCATTGTGATGACAAGGGCATGGATCATTGGTCTAATAAGTTTCATGGATTATTGCAATGACAGTTGGAATGGTGCATTGTGATGACAATGGCATGGAGCATTGTGATGCAAGTGTCATGGAGGATTCTGATGACAAAGGTAATGGAACAGTGTGATGACAATGGCTTGGAGCATTGTGATGACAAGGGTCAGGGAGCATTGTGCTGACAAGTGCATGGAGAATGGTGATGACAAGGGTCATGGAGCATTTTGATGACAAGCTTGTGGAGTATTCTGATGACAATGGCATGGAGCATTGTGATTAAAACTGCAATGGTCATTGTGAGGAACAAGGCATGGAGCCTTTTCGTGACAGGGTTCATGGAGCTTTCTGACGACAAGTGTCAGGGAGCACTGTGATGACAAGTGTATTGAGAATTGTGATGACAAAGGTCATGGAGCATTGTGATGAAAAGCGCATGGAGTATTGTGATGACAGGCATCATGGAGCGTTGTGATGACAAGTGTTATGGAACATGGTGATCACAATTGTTTGGAGCATTGTGATGACACAGGTCATGGATCATTTTGATTTCAAGAAGCATGGAGCATTGTGATGACAAGGGCATGAAACAATGTGATACAAACGTTCATGGAGGATTTTGATGACAATGGTAATGGAATATATTGAGGACAAGCGCACAGAACATTGTAATGACAAGTTCATGTAGCATTTTGCTGACAAAGGCATGGAGCATTGTGATGACAGGTGTCATGGAGCACTGTGATGCTATGCGTCACAGAGCATTGTGAATATATGAGTCATGGAGCATTGGGATGAAAAGGGCATGGATCATTGTGATGACAAGCGTCATGGAAGATTGGGCTGAAAATGTTCATGGAGTATTGTGATGACAGGGGTCATGGAGCATTGTGATGACAAGAGTTCCGGATCACTGTGTTGTCAGGGGTAATGGAGTGTTGTGATGACAGTTGTCATGGAGCATTGTGTTGATATTGGTCCTGGAGCATTGTGATGAGAAGACCATGGAGACATGTGATGACAAGTCTCATGGAGTATTCTGATGAAAAGGGGCATGGAGCATTGTGATTACAGTGGTCTTGGAGCATTGTTATGACAAGGGCATGGGGCATTGTGAAGAGAAGGACATGGAGCATTCTGATGAATGCGTCATGGAGCACTGTGATGACAAGTGCATGGAGCATTGTGATTACAGGTGTCTTGGAGCACTGTGATGAAAAGGGCATGGATCATTGTGATAAAAAAGGCATGGAGCCTTGTCATGACAGTGTTCAAGGAGCATACTGACGACACGTGTCAGGGAGCACTGTGATGAAAAGTGTATTGAGCATTGTGATGACTAAGGTTATGGAGCATAGTGATGAGAAGACCATGGATAACTGTGATTATGAGCATCATGGGGTGTTGTGATGATAAGTGTTATGGAATATTGTGATCACAACTGTTTGGAGCATTGTGATGACAGAGGTCATGGAGCATTTTGATTTCATTTTGATGACAACAGCCTGAAGCATTATTGTGATGGGCATGGTGCATTGTGATGATAGGATTCATGGAGATTTGAGATGAAAATGGGCATCGAGCATTTTGATAACAAGGGTCTTGGAGCATTGTGATGACAAGGGAATGGAGCATTGTGATGAGAAGTCCATGGAACATTCTGATGACATGCGTCATGGAGCTTTCTGATGACAATGGCATGGAGAATTGTGATTACAGGTGTCTTGGAACATTGTGATGACAAGTGTCATGGAGCCTTGTGAATGACAAGGCCGTGGAACATTGTGATGGCAGGGGTCATGGAACATTGTTATGACAGGTGTAATGGAGCATTGTGATGAGAAGGGCAGGAAGCATTGTTGTGAAATGTTTCGTGGATTATTGTGATGAGAGTGGGCATGGAGCATTGTGATGACAAGAGCACGGAACGCTGTGATACATGGGTCATGGAGGATTGTAATGACAAGGGCATGGAGCATTGTGATGACAAGTGTCATGGAGGTTTGTGATGACAAGGGCATGGAGCAATGTGATGAGAGGGTTCATGGAGCATTGTGATGACAATGACATGGAGCATTGTGATGTCAAGTGTCATGGAGGTTTGTGATGTCAAAAGTCATGGAGCATTTTGATGACAAGGGCATGGTGCATTGTGATGAGAAGGGCAGGGAGCAGTTTGAGGACAGGGTCATGCAGCAATTTGATGAAAATTGTAATGGAACATTTTGATGACAAGTGTTATAGAACATTGTGATGTCAGGGGTCATGGAGCTTTGGGATGAAAAGGTTCATGGAACATTTTGATGACAGGGGTTGTGGAACATTGTGATGTCAGGGGTCATGGAACATTGTGATGAAAAGGGGATGTAGCATTGTGATGACAGGAGTCATGGAACATTGTGATTACAGGGGTGAAGGAGTAATGTGATGACTAGTGATGGAAAATTATGATATCTCATGTGAGAGAGCATTTTGATGAGAAGCGCATGGAGCATTGGGATTACAAGGTTTATGGAGCATATCAATGAGAAGGTTGTGGACCGCTGTGATGAAAGGCACATGGCATATTGTGATGACAAGGGTCATGGAGCATTGTTCTGACACAGGCATGGAGCATTGTGATGACAAGGGTCACGGAGCATTGTGATGAAAAGTTCATGGAACATTGTGGTTACAAATGTCACAAAGCCTTGTGATGACGCGGGCATGGACCGTTGTGATGACAAACGTTATGAAGCACTGTGATGACTGGAGTCACGGAGCACTGTGATGACACGGGTCATGGAGCATTGTGATGAAAAGGGCATGGAGCATTGTGATGACAGAGGTCATGGATAATTTTGATTTCATTGTGCTGACAATAGCCGGAAGCATAATGATGATGGGCATGATGCATTGTGATGACAGGGTTCATGGAGCATAGAGATGAAAAGGGGCATGGAGCATTGTGATTACAGGGGTCTTGGAGCATTGTGATGACAAGTGTCATGGAGCCTTGTGATGACAAGGCCGTGGAACATTGTGATGGCAGGGGTCATGGAGCATTGTTATGACAGGGGTAATGGAGCATTGTGATGAGAAGGGCATGGAACATTTTGATTACAAGATTTATAGAGCACTGTGACGACAAATTTGTGGATTGTTGGGATAAAATGTGCGTGGCACACAGTGATGACAAGGGTCATGGAGCATTTTTCTGACAAAGGCATGGAGCACTGTGATGAAAAGTGTCACGGAGCACTGTGATGAAAAGTTCATGGAGCATTGTGGTTAAATAGGTCACAGAGCCTTGTGATGATGCTGGCATGGACCACTGTGATGACAAATGTTACGAAGCATTGTGATGACTGGAGTCACAGAGCATTGTGATGACAGGGGTCATGGAGCATTGTGATGACAAGAGCATGGAATATTGTGCTGATAAAGGCGTAGAGAATTGTGATGCCAAGGGTCAAAGAGCATTGTGATGAAAAGTTCATGGAACATTGTGGTTAAAAAGGTCACAGAGACTGTTGATGATGAGGGCATGGACCATTGTGATGACAAATGTCATGAAGCATTGTGATGACTGGATTCACGGAGAATTGTGATGACAGTGGTCATGGAGGATTGTGATAACAAGGGCATGGAGCACTGTGATGACAAGGGCATGGAGCATTGGTCTAATAAGTTTCATAGATTATTGCGATGACAGTTGGAATGGCGCATTGTGATGACAAGGGCATGGAGCATTGCGATAACCAGGTCATGCAGTATTGTGAAGACAGGTGTCAGGGAGCATTGTCATGACATATGTAATGACCCATTGTGATACCAATGGCATGGAGCATTGTGATGCCAAGTGTCCTTGAAGATTCTGATGACAAAGGAAATGGAGCATTTTGATGACAATGGCTTGGAGCATTGTGATGAAAAGGGTCAGGGAGCATTTTGCTGACAAGTGGATGGAGAATTGTGATGACAAGGCTCATGGAGCATTCTGATGACAAGCTTGTGGAGTATTTTGATGACAATGGTATGGAGCATTGTGATGAAAACGGCATGGGGCGGTGTGATGAAAATGGCATGGAGCCTTTTTGTGACAGGGTTCAAGGAGCATTCTGACGACAAGTGTCAGGGAGCATTGTGATGACAAGTGTATTGAGAATTGTGATGACAAAGTCATGGAGCGTTGTGATGAGAAGGCCATGGATAAATGTGATGATGATTGTCATGGGGTGTTTTGATGATAAGAGTTATGGAACATTGTGATCACAAGGATTTGGAGCATTATGATGTCAGAGGTCATGGAGAATTTTGATTTCATTGTGATGACAATAGCCTGAAGCATTATGATGATGGTCATGGTGCATTGTGATGACAGGGTTCATGGATCATTGAGATGAAAAGGGGCATGGAGCATTGTCATTACACGGATCTTGGAGCATTGTGATGACAAGGGCATGGAGCACTGTGGTTACAGGGTTCTTGGAACATTGTGATGACAAGTGTCATGGAGCCTTGTGATAACAAGGCCGTGGAACATTGTGATGGCAGTGGTCATGGAGCATTGTTATGACAGAAGTAATGGAGCATTTTGATGAGAAGGTCATTGAGCATTGGTCTGAAATATTTCATGGATTATTGTGATGTGAGTGGGCATGGAGCATTGAGATGATAAAGGCACAGAACACTGTTATACATGGGTCATGGAGGATTGTAATGACCAGGGCATGGAGCACTGTGATGGGAAGGGCATCGAGCATTGTGATGAGAAGTGTCATGGAGCTTTGTGATTACAAGGGCATGGAGCAATGTGATGAGAGTGTACATTGAGCATTGTAATGACAATGACATGGAGCACTGTGATGCCAAAGGTCATGGAGCTTTCTGATGACAAACGTCATGGAGCATTTTGATGACAAGTGTGTGGTGCATTGTGATGCGAAGGGCAGGGAGCATTTTGATGACAGGGTCATGCAGCAATTTGATGAAAAGTGTAATGGAACACTTTGATGCCAGGGGTTATAAAACATTATGATAACACGGGTCATGGAGCTTTGAGATGAAATGGGTCATGGGGCATTTTGATGACAGTGGTTATGGAACATTGTGATGTCAGGGGTCATGGAACATTGTGATGATAAGGGGATGTAGCATTGTGATGACAGGGTCATGGAACATTGTGATTATAGGGGTGAGGGAGTATTGTGATGACTAGTGATAGAACAATGTGATATCTCTGGTGAGAGAGCATTTTGATGAGAAGTGCATGGACCATTGTGATTACAAGGTTTATGGAGCACAGCGATGACAAGGTTGTGGATCATTGTGATGAAAAGCGCGTGGCACACTGTGATGATAAGGGTCATGGAGCATTGTTCTGACAAAGACATGGCGCACTGTGATGACAAGGGTCACGGAGCATTGTGATGAAATGTTCATGGAGCATTGTGGTTACATAGGACACAGAGCCTTGTGATGACGCGGGCATGGACCGCTGTGATGACAAACGTTATGAAGCATTGTGATGACTGGAGACATGGATCATTGTGAGGAAAGGGGTCATGGAGCATTGTGATAACAAGGGCATGGAGAATTGTGAAGACAGGGGCATGGAGCATTGGTCTGAGAAGTTTCATAAATTATTGTGATGACAGCGGACATCGTGCATTGTGATGACAAGGGCATGGAGCATTGTGATGAGAAGGTCATGGAGTATTGTGAAGACAGGTGTCAGGGGGCATTGTGATGACATATGTCATGGTCCATTGCGATGACAATGGCAGGGAGCATTGTGATGCCAAATGTAATGGAGGATTGTGATGGCAAATATAATGGAGCACTGTGATGACTAGGGCTTGCAGCATTATGATGACAATGGCCATTGAGAATTTTCATGAAAAGGTCGTGAAGCATTCTGATGACAATGTCCTGCAGTTTGTTAGGAGAAAACCATGGAGCCTTGTGAAGACAAGTCTCATGGAGCATACTGATGAAAAGGAGCATGGAACATTGTGATGACAAGCGCATGGTGCATTGTGATGACATGTGTCATGGAGCATTGTGCTGCCAAGCGCATGGAGCATTGTGATGACAAGGGTCAAAGAGCATTGTGATGAAAATTTCATGGAGCATTGTGGTTAAAAAGGTCACAGAGACTGTTGATGACCAGGGCATGGACCATTGTGATGACAAAGGTCATGAAGCATTGTGATGATTGGAGTCACGGAGCACTGTGATGACAGGGGTCATGGAGCATTGTGATAACAAGTGCATGGAGCATTGTGATGACAAGGGCATGGAACATTGGTCTAATAAGTTTCATGGATTATTGTGATGACAGTTAGAATGGCGCATTGTGATGACAATGGCATGGAGCATTGTGATGACCAGGCCATGCAGTATTGTGAAGAAAGGTGTCAGGGAGCATTGTGATGACATATGTAATGGCCCATTTTGATGACAATGGCATGGAGCATTGGGATGCCAAGTGTCATGGAGGATTCTGATGACAAAAGTAATGGAGCATTGTGATGACAATGGCTTGGAGCATTGTGATGACAAGGCTCAGGGAGCATTGAGCTGACAAGTGCGTGGAGAATTGTAATGACAAGTGTCATGGAGCCTTCTGATGACAAGCTTGTGGAGTATTTTGATGACAATGGCATGGATCATTTTGATGAAAACGGCATGGGGCATTGTGATGAAAAAGGCATTGAGCCTTTTCGTGACAGGGTTCAAGGAGCATTCTGATGACAAGTGTCAGGGAGCATTGTGATGACAAGTGTATTGAAAATTGTGATGACAAAGGTCATGGAGCATTGTGATGAAAAGGCCATGGAGTATTGTGATGACAGGCGTCATGGAGCGTTGTGATGACAAGTGTTATGGAACTTTGTGATCACAAGTGTTTGGAGTATTGTGATGACAGAGGTCATGGACCATTTTGATTTCAAGGAGCAGGGAGCATTGTGATGACAAGGGCATGAAGCAATGTGATCCCAAGGTTCATGGAGGATTTTGATGACAATGGAAATGGTGTATTTTGATGACAAGCGCATAGAGCATTGTAATGGAAAGGTCATGTAGCGTTTTTCTGACAAAGGCATGGAGCATTGTGATGACATGTGTCATGGAGCACTGTGATGACAAGCATCACGGAGCATTGTGAATACACGGGGCATGGATCATTGTGATGACAAGGGTCATGGAGCACTGCGCTGAAAATGTTCATGGAGTGTTGTGATGACAGGGGTCATGGAGCATTGTGATGACAAGAGTCCCAGATCATTTTGTTGTCAGTTGTCATGGAGTGTTGTGATAACAGTGGTCATGGAGCATTGTTAAGATATTGGCCATGGAGCATTGTGATGAGTAGGTCGTGGATCATTTTGCTGAAAATGTTCATGGACTATTGTGATGACAGGGGTCATGGAGCATTGTGATGACGAGGGAATGGAGCATGGTGATGACAAGGTCCTGGAGCATTGTGAGGAGAAGACCATGGAGACTTGTGATGAGAAGTCTCATGTAGCATTCTGATGAAAAGCGGCATGGAGCATTGTGATTACAGGGGTCTTGGAGCATTGTGATGACAAGGGCATGGAGCATTATGATGAGAAGGCCATGAAGCATTCTGAAGACATGCGTTATGGAGCTTTTTGATGACAAGGGCATGGATCATTGTGATTACAGGGATCTTGGAGCATTGTGATGAAAAGGGCATGGATTATTGTGATGACAAACGCATGGAGCCTTGTCATGACAGGGTTCAAGGAGCATACTGATGGCAAGTGTCAGGCAGCATTGTGATGACAAGTGTATTGAGCATTGTGATGACAAAGAACATGGAGCATTGTGAAGAGAAGACTATGGATAATTGTGATGATGAGCGTCATGGGTTGTTGTGATGATTAGTGTTTTGGAACATAGTGATCACAAGTGTTTGGAGCATTATGATGACAGAGGTCATGGAGAATATTGATTTCATTGTGATGACAATAGCCTGAAGCATTATGATGATGGGCATGGTGCATTGTGATGGCAGGGTTCATGGAGCATTGAGATGAAAAGGGGCATGGAGCATTGTGTTTACAAAGGTCTTGGAGCATTGTGATGACAAAGATCATGGAGAATTGTGAAGAGAAGGCCATGGAACATTCTGATGACATGCGTCATGGAGCTTTGTGATGACAAGGGCAAGGAGCATTGTGATTACAGGGGCCTTCAGCATTGTGATGACAAGTGTCATGGAACCTTGTGATGACTAGGCCGTGGAACATTGTGATGGCAGGGGTCATGGTGCATTGTTATGACAGAGGTAATGGAGCATTGTGATGAGAAGGGCATGGAACATTGGTCTGAAATGTTTCATGGATTATTGTGATGAGAGTGGGCATGGAGCATTGTGATGACAAGGGTACGGAACACTATGATACATGGGTCATGCAGGATTGTAATGACAAGGGCATGCAGCATTGCGATGAGAAGGGCATCGAGCATTGTGATGACAAGTGTCATGGAGATTTGTGATGACAAGCGCATTGAGCAATGTTATGAGAGTGTTCATGGAGCATTGTGATGACAATGACATGGAGCATTGTGATGCCAAGGGTCATGGAGCTTTGTGATGACAAGTCATGGAGCATTTTGATGACAAGGGCATGGTGCATTGTGATGAGAAGTGCAGGGAGCATTTTGATGACCGGGCCATGCAGCAATTTGATGAAAAGTGTAATGGACTATTTTGATGGCAGGTGTTATAGAACATTGTGATGTCAGGGGTCTTGGAGCTTTGGGATAAAAAGGATCATGGAGCATTTTGATGACAGGTGTTATGGAACATTTTGATGTCAGGGGTCATGGAACATTGTGATGATAAGGGGATGTAGCAGTGTGATGACAGGGTCATGGAAGATTGTGATTACAGGGGTGAGGGTGTATTATGATGACTAGTCATGGAACACTGTGATATCTCTGGTGAGAGAGCATTTTGATGAGAAGTGCATGGACCATTGTGATTACAAGGTTTATGGAGCATTGCAATGACAAGGTTGTGGACCGTTGTGATGAAATGCGCGTGGCACATTGTGAAGACAATGGTCATGGAGCATTTTTCTGACAAAGACATGGAGCATTGTGATGACAAGGGTCACTGTGAATTGTGAAGAAAAGTTCATGGAGCATTGTGGTTACAAAGGTCACAGAACCTTGTGATGACATGGGCATGGATCATTGTGATGACAAACGTTATGAAGCATTGTGATGACTGGAGTCACGGAGCATTGTGATGACAGGGGTCATGGAGCATTGTGATGACATGTGTCATGGAGCATTGTGCTGACAAGCGCATGGAGCATTGTGATGACAAGGGTCATGGAGCATTGTGCTGAGAAAGGCATAGAGCATTGTGATGACAATGGTCAAAGAGCATTGTGATGAAAAGTTCATGGATCATTTTGGTTAAAAAGCTCACAGAGAGTGATGATGACGAGGGCATGGCCCATTGTGGTGACAAAGGTCATGAACCACTGTGATGACTGGAGTCACAGAGCATTGTGATGGCAGGGGTCATGGAGCATTGTGATAACAAGGGCATGGAGCATTGTGATGACCAGGGCAAGGAGCATTGGTCTTATAAGTTTCATGGATTATTGTGATGACAGTTAGAATGCCGCATTGTGATGACAAGGGCATGGAGCATTGTGATGACCAGGCCATGCAGTATTGTGAAGAAAGGTGTCAGGGAGCATTGTGATGACATATGTAATGGCCCATTTTGATGACAATGGAATGGAGCATTGGGATGCCAAGTGTCATGGAGGATTCTGATGACAAAAGTAATAGAGCATTGTGATGACAATGGCTTGGAGCATTGTGATGACAAGGGTCAGGGAGCATTCTGATTACAAGCTTGTGGAGTATTTTGATGACAATGGCATGGATCAGTTTGATGAAAACGGCATGGGGCATTGTGATGAAAAAGGCATGGAGCCTTTTCGTGACAGGGTTCAAGGAGCATTCTGATGACAAGTGTCAGGGAGCATTGTGATGACAAGTGTATTGAAAATTGTGATGACAAAGGTCATGGAGCATTGTGATGAAAAGTCCATGGAGTATTGTGATGACAGGCATCACGGAGCGTTGTGATGACAAGTGTTATGGAACATTGTGATCACAAGTGTTTGGAGTATTGTGATGACAGAGGTCATGGATCATTTTGATTTCAAGGAGCAGGGAGCATTGTGATGACAAGGGCATGAAGCAATGTGATCCCAAGTTTCATGGAGGATTGTGATGACAATAGAAATGGAGTATTTTCATGACAAGCCCATAGAGCATTGTAATGGAAAGGTCATGTAGCATTTTGCTGACAAGGCATGGAGCATTGTGATGACATGTGTCATGGAGCACTGTGATGACAAGCGTCACAGATCATTGTGAATACACGGGTCATGGAGCATTGGGATGACAAGGGCATGGATCATTGTGATGACAAGGGTCATGGAGCACTGCGCTGAAAATATTCATGGAGTGTTGTGATGACAGCGGTCATGGAGCATTGTGATGACTAGGGAATGGAGCACTGTGATGACAAGAGTCCCAGATCATTTTGTTGTCAGTTGTCATGGAGTGTTGTGATAACAGTGGTCATGGAGCATTGTGAAGATATTGGCCATGGAGCATTGTGATGAGTAAGTCGTGGAGCATTGGGCTGAAAATGTTCATGGACTATTGTGATGACAGGGGTCATGGAGCATTGTGATGACAAGGGAATGGAGCATGGTGATGACAAGGTCCTGGAGCATTGTGAGGAGAAGTCCATGGAGACTTGTGATGACAAGTCTCATGTAGCATTCTGATGAAAAGCGGCATGGAGCACTGTGATTACAGGGGTCTTGGAGCATTGTGATGACAAGGGCATGGAGCATTATGATGAGAAGGCCATGAAGCATTCTGATGACATGCGTCATGGAGCTTTTTGATGACAAAGGCATGGATCATTGTGATTACAGGGATCTTGGAGCATTGTGATGAAAAGGGCATGGATTATTGTGATGACAAAGGCATGGAGCCTTGTCATGACAGGGTTCAAGGAGCATACTGACGACAAGTGTCAGGGAGCATTGTGATGACAAGTGTATTGAGCATTGTGATGACAAAGATCATGGAGCATTGTGAAGAGAAGACCATGGATAATAGTGATGATGAGCGTCATGGGGTGTTGTGATGATAAGTGTTATGGAACATAGTGATCACAAGTGTTTGGAGCATTATGATGACAGAGGTCATGGAGAATATTGATTTCATTGTGATGACAATAGCGGAAGCATTATGATGATGGGCATGCTGCATTGTGATGGCAGGGTTCATGGAGCATTGAGATGAAAAGGGGCATGGAGCATTGTGTTTACAAAGGTCTTGGAGCATTGTGATGACAACGGAATGGAGCATTGTGAGGAGAAGGCCATGGAACTTTCTGATGACATGCGTCATGGAGCTTTGTGATGACAAGGGCAAGGAGCATTGTGATTACAGGGGCCTTCAGCATTGTGATGACAAGTGTCATGGAACCTTGTGATGACTAGGCCGTGGAACATTGTGATGGCAGCGGTCATCTTGCATTGTTATGACAGAGGTAATGGAGCATTGTGATGAGAAGGGCATGGAACATTGGTCTGAAATGTTTCATGGATTATTGTGATGAGAGTGGGCATGGAGCATTGTGATGACAAGGGTACGGAACACTATGATACATGGGTCATGCAGGATTGTAATGACAAGTGCATGGAACAATGCGATGAGAAGGGCATCGAGCATTGTGATGACAAGTGTCATGGAGCTTTGTGATGACAAGCGCATTGTGCAATGTTATGAGAGGGTTCATGGAGTATTGTGATGACAAGTCATGGAGCATTTTGATGACAAGGGCATGGTTCATTGTGATGAGAAGTGCAGGGAGCATTTTGATGACTGGGCCATGCAGCAATTTGATGAAAAGTGTAATGGAAAATTTTGATGGCAGGTGTTATAGAACATTGTGATGTCAGGGGTCTTGGAGCTTTGGGATGAAAAGGATCATGGAGCATTTTGATGACAGGGGTTATGGAACATTGTTATGTCAGGGGTCATGGAACATTGTGATGATAAGGGGATGTAGCAGTGTGATGACAGGGTCATGGAAGATTGTGATTACAGGGGTGAGGGTGTATTGTGATGACTAGTCATGGAACACTGTGATATCTCTGGTGAGAGAGCATTTTGATGAGAAGTGCATGGACCATTGTGATTACAAGGTTTATGGAGCATTGCAATGACAAGGTTGTGGACCGTTGTGATGAAATGCGCGTGGCACATTGTGAAGACAATGGTCATGGAGCATTGTTCTGACAAAGACATGGAGCATTGTGATGACAAAGGTCACTGTGAATTGTGATGAAAAGTTCATGGAGCATTGTGGTTACAAAGGTCACAGAACCTTGTGATGACATGGGCATGGATCATTGTGATGACAAACGTTATGAAGCATTGTGATGACTGGAGTCACGGAGCATTGTGATGACAGGGGTCATGGAGCATTGTGATGACATGTGTCATGGAGCATTGTGCTGACAAGCGCATGGAGCATTGTGATGACAAGGGTCATGGAGCATTGTGCTGAGAAAGGCATAGAGCATTGTGATGACAAGGGTCAAAGAGCATTGTGATGAAAAGTTCATGGATCATTTTGGTTAAAAAGCTCACAGAGAGTGATGATGACGAGGGCATGGCCCATTGTGGTGACAAAGGTCATGAACCACTGTGATGACTGGAGTCACAGAGCATTATGATGGCAGGGGTCATGGAGCAATGTTTTATCAAGGGCATGGAGCATTGTGATGACCAGGGCAAGGAGCATTGGTGTAATAATTTTCATGGATTATTGCGATGACAGTTGGAATGGCGCATTGTGATGACAAGGGCATGGAGCATAGTGATGGCCAGGTCATGCAGTATTGTGAAGACAGGTGTCAGGGAGCATTGTGATGACATACGTGATGGCCCATTGTGATGACAATGGCATGGAGACTTGGGATGCCAAGTGTCATGGAGGATTCTGATGGCAAAGGTAATGGAGCATTGTGATGACAATGGCTTGGAGCATTGTGATGACAAGGGTCAGGGAGCATTGTGCTGACAAGTGCATGGAGAAATGTGATGACAAGGGTCATGCAGCATTCTGATGACAAGCTTGTGGAGTATTTTGATGACAATGGTATGGAGCATTGTGATGAAAACGGCATGGGGCATTGTGATGAAAAAGGCATGGAGCCTTTTCCTGACAGGGTTCAAGGAGCATACTGATGACAAGTGTCAGGGAGCCTTGTGATGACAAAGGTCATGGAGCATTGTGATGAAAAGAGCATGGGGTATTTTGATGACAGGCATCATGGAGCGTTGTGATGACAAATGTTATGGAACATTGTGATCACAAGGGTTTGGAGCATTGTGATGACAGAGGTCATGGATCATTTTGATTTCAAGGAGCATGGAGCATTGTGAGGAGGAGGGCATGAAGCAATGTGATCCCAAGTCTCATGGAGGATTGTGATGACAATGGAAATGGATTATTGTGATGACAAGCGCATAGAGCATTGTAATGACAAGGTCATGTAGCATTTTGCTGACAAAGGCATGGAGCATTGTGATGACGATTCATGGAGCACTGTGATGACAAGCGTCACGGAGCATTGTGAATACAGGTGTCATGGAGCATTGGGATGACAAGGGCATGGATCATTGTGATGACAAGGGTCATGGAGCACTGGGCTGATAATGTTCATGGAGTGTTTTGATGACAGGTGTCATGGAGCATTGTGATGACTATGGAATGGAGCATTGTGATGACAAGAGTCGCGGATCATTGTGTTGTCGGGTGTCATGGAGAGTTGTGAGGACAGTGGTCATGGAGCATTGTGATGATATTGGCCATGGAGCATTGTGATGAATAGGTCTTGGAACACTGGGCTGAAAATATTCATGGATTATTGTGATGACAGTGGTCATGGAGCATTGTGATGTGAAGGGAATGGAGCATGGTGATGACAATGTCCAGGAGCATTGTGATGAGAAGACCATGGAGACTTGTCATGACAAGTCTCATGGAGCATTCTGATGAAAAGGGGCATGGAGCATTGTGATTACCGGGGTCTTGGAGCATTGTGATGACTAGGGCATGGAACACTATGATACATGTGTCACGGGTCATGGAGGATTGTGATGACAAGTCATGGAGCATTGTGATGACAAGGGCATGGAGCATTGTGATGACAGGAGCATGGAGCATTTGTCTGACAAGATTCATAGATTATTGTGATGACAGTGGACATGGTGCATTGTGATGACAAAGTCATGGATCATTGTGTAGAGAAGGTCATGGTGTATTGTGAAGACAGGTGTCAGGGAGCATTGTGATGACATATGTCATGGTCCATTGCGATGACAATGGCAGGGAGTATTGTGATGCCAAATGAAATGGAGAATTGTGATGACAAATATAATGGAGCATCATGATGACTATGGCTTGGAGCATTATGATGACAATGGCCATTGAGAATTTTCATGACAAGGTCGTGAAGCATTGTGATGACAAGTTCCTTGAGCCTTGTGATGACAAAACCATGGAGCCTTTTGATGACAAGTCTCATGGAGCATACTGATGAAAAGGGTCTTGGAACATTGTGATGACAAGGGCATGGAGCATTGTGAGGAGAAGACCAAGGCGCATTCTGATGGCATGCGTCAACGAGCTTTGTGATGACAAGGGCAAGGAGCATTGTGATTACAGGGGCCTTAAGCATTGTGATGACAAGTGTCATGGAACCTTGTGATGACTAGGCCGTGGATCATTGTGATGGCAGGTGTCATAGTGCATTGTTATGACAGAGGTAATGGAGCATTGTGATGAGAAGGGCATGGAACATTGGTCTGAAATGTTTCATGGATTATTGTGATGAGAGTGGGCATGGAGCATTGTGATGACAAGGGTACGGAACACTATGATACATGGGTCAAGCAGGATTGTAATGACAAGGGCAAGGAGCATTGCGATGAGAAGGGCATCGAGCATTGTGATGACAAGTGTCATGGAGCTTTGTGATGACAAGGGCATTGAGCAATGTTATGAGAGGGTTCATGGAGCATTGTGATGACAATGACATGGAGCATTGTGATGCCAAGGGTCATGGAGCTTTGTGATGACAAGTCATGGAGCATTTTGATGACAAGGGCATGGTGCATTGTGATGAGAAGTGCAGGGAGCATTTTGATGACCGGGCCATGCAGCAATTTGATGAAAAGTGTAATGGAATATTTTGATGGCAGGTGTTATAGAACATTGTGATGTCAGGGGTCTTGGAGCTTTGGGATGAAAAGGATCATGGAGCATTTTGATGACAGGGGTTATGGAACATTGTGATGTCAGGGGTCATGGAACATTGTGATGATAAGGGGATATAGCAGTGTGATGACAGGGTCATGGAACATTGTGATTACAGGGGAGAGGGTGTATTGTGATGACTAGTCATGGAACACTGTGATATCTCTGGTGAGAGAGCATTTTGATGAGAAGTGCATGGACCATTGTGATTACAAGGTTTATGGAGCATTGCAATGACTAGGTTGTGGACCGATGTGATGAAATGCGCGTGGCACATTGTGAAGACAATGGTCATGGAGTATTGTTCTGACAAAGACATGGAGCATTGTGATGACAAGGGTCACTGTGAATTGTGATGAAAAGTTCATGGAGCATTGTGGTTACAAAGGTCACAGAACCTTGTGATGACACGGGCATGGATCATTGTGATGACAAACGTTATGAAGCATTGTGATGACTGGAGTCACGGAGCATTGTGATGACAGGGGTCATGGAGCATTGTGATAACATGTGTCATGGAGCATTGTGCTGACAAGCGCATGGAGCATTGTGATGACAAGGGTCATGGAGCATTGTGCTGAGAAAGGCATAGAGCATTGTGATGACAAGGGTCAAAGAGCATTGTGAAGAAAAGTTCATGGATCATTTTGGTTAAAAAGCTCACAGAGAGTGATGATGACGAGGGCATGGCCCATTGTGGTGACAAAGGTCATGAAGCATTGTGATGACTGGAGTCACAGAGCATTGTGATGGCAGGGGTCATGGAGCATTGTGAAAACAAGGGCATGGAGCATTGTGACGACCAGGGCAAGGAGCATTGGTCTAATAAGTTTCATGGATTATTGCGATGACAGTTGGAATGGCGCATTGTGATGACAAGGGCATGGAGCATTGTGATGGCCAGGTCATGCAGTACTGTGAAGACAGGTGTCAGGGAGCATTGTGATGACATATGTAATGGCTCATTGTGATGACAATGGCATGGAGCATTGGGATGCCAAGTGTCATGGAGCATTCTGATGGCAAAGGTAATGGAGCATTGTTATGACAATGGCTTGGAGCATTGTGATGACAAGGGTCAGGGAGCATTGTGCTGACAAGTGCATGGAGAAATGTGATGACAAGGGTTATGGAACATTCTGATGACAAGCTTGTGGAGTATTTTGATGACAATGGCATGGAGCATTGTGATGAAAACGGCATGGGGCATTTTGATGAAAAAGGCATGGAGCCTTTTCCTGACAGGGTTCAAGGAGCATACTGATGACAAGTGTCAGGGAGCCTTGTGATGCCAAGTGTATTGAGAATTGTGATGACAAAGGTCATGGAGCATTGTGATGAAAAGAGCATGGAGTATTGTGATGACAGGCATCATGGAGTGTTGTGATGACAAGTGTTATGGAACATTGTGATCACAAGTGTTTGGAGTATTGTGATGACAGAGGTCATGGATCATTTTGATTTCAAGGAGCAGGGAGCATTGTGAGGACAAGGGCATGAAGCAATGTGATCCCAAGGTTCATGGAGGTTTGTGATGACAATGGAAATGGAGTATTGTGATGACAAGCGCATAGAGCATTGTAATGACAAGGTCATGTAGCATTTTGCTGACAATGGCATGGAGCATTGTGATGACATGTGTCATGGAGCACTGTGATGACTAGCGTCACGGAGCATTGTGAATACAGGGGTCATGGAGCATTGGGATGTCAAGGGCATGGAACATTGTGATGACAAGTGTCATGGAGCACTGGGCTGAAAATGTTCATGGAATGTTGTGATGACAGGTGTCATGGAGCATAGTGATGACTATGGAATGGTGCATTGTTTTGACAAGAGTCGTGGATCATTGTGTTGTCGGGTGTCATGGTGTGTTGTGATGACAGTGGTCATGGAGCATTGTGATGATATATTGCCCATGGAGCATTGTGATGAATAGGTCTTGGAGCATTGGGCTGAAAATATTCATGGATTATTGTGATGACAGCGGTCATGGAGCATTGTGATGAAAAGGGAATGGAGCATTGTGATGACAAGGTCCTGGAGCATTGTGATGAGAAGACCATGGAGACTTGTCACGACAAGTCTCATGGAGCATTCTGATGAAAAGGGGGAATGGAGCACTGTGATTACAGGGGTCTTGAAGCATTGTGATGACTAGGGCATGGAACACTGTGATACATGTGTCATGGGTCATGGAGGATTGTGATGACAAGTCATGGAGCATTGTGATGACAAGGGCATGGATCATTGTGATGACAGGAGCATGGAGCATTTGTCTGACAATTTTCATAGATTATTGTGATGACAGTGAACATGGTGCATTGTGATGACAAGGGCATGGATCATTGTGAAGAGAAGGTCATAGTGTATTGTGAAGTCAGGTGTCAGGGAGCATTGTGATGACATATGTCATGGTCCATTGCGATGAGAATGGCAGGGAGTACTGTGATGCCAAATGAAATGGAGAATTGTGATGACAAATATAATGGAGCATTGTGATGACTAGGGCTTGTAGCATTATGATGACAAGGGCCATTGAGAATTTTCATGAAAAGGTCGTGAAGCATTGTGATGACAAGTTCCTTGAGCATTGTGATGACAAAACCATGGAGCCTTGTGATGACAAGTCTCATGGAGCATACTGATGAAAAGGGTCTTGGAACATTGTGATGACAAGAGCATGGAGCATTGTGAGGAGAAAACTAAGGAGCATTCTGATGGCATGCGTCATCGAGCTTTGTGATGACAAGGGCATGGAGCATTTTGATTACATGTGTCTTGGAGCACTGTGATGAAAATGGCATGGATCATTGTGATGAAATAGGCATGGAGCCTTGTCATGACAGGGTTCAAGGAGCATACAGACAACAAGTGTCAGGGACCATTTTGATGACAAGTGTATTGAGCATTGTGATGACAAAGGTCATGGAGCATTGTGATGAGAAGACCATGGATAATTGTGATGACGAGCGTCATGTGGCATTGTGATGACAAGTGTTATGGAATATTGTGACCACAAGGGTTTGGAGCATTGTTATGACAGAGGTCATGGAGCATTTTGATTTCATTGTGATGACAATAGCATGAAGCATTAGGATGATGGGCATGGTGCATTGTGATGACAGGGTTCATGGATCAGTGAGATGAAAAGGGGCATAGAACATTCTGATTACAAGTTTATTGGAGCATTGTGATGAGAAGGGTCATGGAGCCTTGTGATGACAAGGCCATGGAACATCGTGATGGCAGGGGTCATGGAGCTTTGTTATGACAGTGGTAATGGAGCATTGTGATGGCAAGGGCATGGAACATTGTGATGAGAAGGCCATGGAGCATTCTGATGACATGTGTCATGGAGCTTTGTGATGACAAGCACATGGAGCAGTGTGATGAGAGCGTTCATGGAGCATTGTGATGACAATGACATGGAGAATTGTGATGCCAAGGGTCATGGATCTTTGTGATGACAAAGGTCACGGAGCATTTTGATGGCAAGGGCGTTGTGCATTGTGATGAGAAGGACAGGGATCATTGTGATGACAGGGTCATGGAGCAATGTGATGAAATGTGTCATGGAATATTTTGATGACAGGTGTTATGGAATATTGTGATGTCATGGGTCTTGGAGCATTTTGATGAAAAGGGTCATGGATCATTTTGATGACAGGTGTTATGGAACATTGTGATGTCAGGGGTCATCGAACATTGTGATGATAAGTGCATGTAGCATTGTAATGACAGGAGTCATGGAATATTGTGATGACAGGGATGAGGGAGTACAGTGACAAATAGTGATGTAGCATTGTGATATCAGTGGTGAGAGAGCATTTAAATGAGAAGTGCATGGGGCATTGTGATGACAAGATTGTGGAGCATTGTGATGACAAGCGCATGGTCCATTGAGATGACCTGTGTCATGGAGCATTGTGCTGAAAAGCGCATGGAGCATTGTGATGACAAGGGTCATGGAGCCTTGTGCTGAGAAAGGCATAGAGCATTTTGATGACAAAGGTCAAAGAGCATTGTAATGAAAATTCATGTAGCATTGTCGTTAAAAAGGTCACAGAGACAGTTGATGATGAGGACATGGACCATTGTGATGACAAAAGTCATGAAGCATTGTTATGACTGGAGTCACGGAGCATTGTGATGACAGGGGTCATGGAGCATTGTGATAACAAGGGCATGCAGCATTGTGATGACAAGGGCATGGGACATTGGTCTAATAAGTTACATGAATTATTGTGATGACAGTTGGAATGGCGCATTGTGATGACAAGGGCATGGAGTATTGTGATGACCATTTCATGCAGTATTGTGGAGACAGGTGTCAGGGAGCATTGTGATGACATATGTAATGGCCCATTGTGATGACAATGGCATGGAGCACTGTGATGCCAAATGTCATGGAGGATTCTGATGACAAATATAATGGAGCATTGTGATGACAATGGTTTGTAGCATTGTGATTACAAGGGTCAGGGAGCATTGTGCCGACAAGTGCATGGGGATTTGTGATTACAAGGGTCATGGAACATTCTGATGACAAGCTTGTAGATTATTTTGATGACAATGGCATGGAGCATTGTGATGAGAAGGGCGTGGAACATTGGCCTGAAATATTTCATGGATGATTTTGATGAGAGTGGGCATGGAGCATTGTGATGACAAGGGCACGGAACACTGTGATACATGGGTCAATGGTCATGCAGCTTTGTGATGAAAATTCATGGAGCACTGTGATGACAAGGGCATGGAGCATTGTGATGATAGGGGCATGGAACATTGGTGTGACAAGTTTCATTGATTATTGTGATGATATTGGACATGGTCCATTGTGATGACAAGGGCATTGATCATTGTGAAGAGAAGGTCATGGAATATTGTGAAGACAGGTATCAGGGAGCATTGTGATGACATATGCCATGGTCCATTACGATGACAATGGCAGGGAGTATTGTGATGCCAAATGTAATGGAGCATTGTGATGACAAATATAATGGAGCATTTTGATGACTAGGGCTTGGAGCATTATGATGACATGGGCCATTGAGAATTTTCATGACAAGGTCGTGAAGCATTGTGATGACAAGATCCTGGAGCATTATGATGAGAAAACCATGGAGCTTTGTGATGACAAGTCTCATGGAGCATACTGATGAAAAGGGGCAAGGAGCATTGTGATTACAGGGGTCTTGCCACATTGTGATGACAAGGGCATGGAGCATTGTGAGCAGAAGGCCAAGGAGCATTCTGATGACATGTGTCATTGAGCTTTGTGATGACAAGGGCATGGAGCATTGTGATTATAGGGGTCTTGAAGCATTGTGATGAAAAGGGCATGGATCATTGTGATGAAAAAGGCATGGAGCCTTGTCATGACATGTTTAAAGGAGCATACAGAAAACAAGTGTCAGGGAGAATTTTGATGACAAGTGTATTGAGCATTGTGATAACAAAGGTCATGGAACATTGTGATGAGAAGACCATGGATAATTGTGATGACGAGCGTCATGGGTCATTGTGATGACAAGTGTTATGGAATATTGTGATCACAAGGGTTTTGAGCAATGTAATGACAGACGTCATGGCCATTTTGATTTCATTGTGATCACAATAGCATGAAGCATTATGATGATGGGCATGGGGAATTGTGATGACAGGTTTCATGGATCATTGTAATGAAAAGTGGCATAGAGCATTGTGATTACAAGGTTCTTGGAGCATTGTGATGAGAAGGGTGATGAGCCTTGTGATGACAAGGCCATGGGATATCGTGATGGCAGGGGTCATGGAGCATTTTTATGACAGTGGTAATGGAGCATTGTGATGGCAAGGGCATGGAGCATTGTGATGAGAAGGCCATGGAGCATTCTGATGACATTTGTCATGGAGCTTTGTGAAGATAAGTGCATGGAGCAATGTGATGAGAGGGTTCATGGAGCACTGTGATGACAATGACATGGAGCATTGTGATGAGAAGGCCATAAAGCATTCTGATGACATGTGTCATGGAGCTTTTTGATGACAAGGGAATGGAGCATTGTGATGAGAAGGTCATGCAATATTGTGAAGACGGGTGTCAGGGAGCATTGTGATGACATATGTCATGGCCCATTGTGATGAAAATGGCATGGATCATTGTGATGCCAAGTGTCATGGAGGATTCTGATGACAAATGTAATGGACATTGTGATGACAATGGCTTGGAGCATTGTGATGACAAGTGTCAGGGAGCATTGTGCTGACACGTGCATTGAGATTTGTGATGACAAGGGTCATGGAACATTCTGATGATAAGCTTGTGGAGTATTTTGATGGCAATGGCATGGAGCATTGTGATGTAAACGGCATGGGACATTGTGATGAAGAATGCATGGAGCCTTTTCGTGACTGGGTTCAAGGAGCATTCTGTCGACAAGTGTCAGGGAGCATTGTGATGACAAGTGTATTGAGAATTGTGATGACAAATGTCATGGAGCATTGTGATGAAACGTGCATGGAGTATTGTGATGACAGGCATCATGGAGCGTTGTGATGACAAGTGTTATGGAACATTGTGATCACAAGGTCTTGGAGCATTGTGATGACAGAGGTCATGGATCATTTTGATTTCAAGGAGCATGGAGCATTGTGATGACAAGGGCATGAAGCAATGTGATCCCAAGGTTCATGGAGGGTTGTGATGACAATGGTAATGGAGTATTGTGATGACAAGCACATAGAACATTGTAATGACAAGGTCATGTAGTATTTTGCTGACAGAGGCATGGAGCATTGTGATGACAGGTGGCATGGAGCATTGTGATGCCAAGTGTCATGGAGAATTCTGATGACAAAGGTTATGGAGCTTTGTGATTACAAGTGTCAGGGAGCATTGTGCTGGCAAGTGCATGGAGAATTGTGATGACAAGGGTCATGGAGCATTTTGATGACAGGGGTTATGGAACATGGTTATGTCAGCGGTCATGGAACATTGTGATGATAAGGGGATGTAGCATTGTGATGACACTGTCATGGAATATTGTGATTACAGGGATGTGGGAGTATTGTGATGACTAGTGATGGAACATTGTGATATCTCTGGTGAGAGAGCATTTTGATGAGAAGTTCATGGACCATTGTGATTACAAAGTTTATGGAGCATTGCAAAGATAATTTTGTGGACCGTTGTGATGAAATGCGTGTGGCACATTGTGATGACAATGGTCATGGAGCATTGTTCTGACAAAGACATGGAACGTTGTGATGACAAGTGTCACAGAGAATTGTGATGAAATGTTCATGTAGCATTGTGGTTACAAAGGTCACAGATCCTTGTGATGACGCTGGCATGGATCATTGTGATGACAAACGTTATGAAGCATTGTGATGACTGGAGTCAAGGAGCATTGTGATAACAGGGGTCATGGAGCATTGTAATGACAAGTGCATGGAGCATTGTTTTGACAAGAGAATGGAGCATTCGTCTAACAAATTTCATAGATTAGTGTGATGATAGTGGACATGGTGCATTGTGATGACAAGGGCAAGGAACATTGTGATGAGAAGGTCATGGCGTATTGTGAAGACAGGTGTCAGGGAGCATTGTGATGACATATGTCATTGTCCATTGCGATGACAATGGCATGGAGCATTGTGATGCCGAATGTAATGGAGGATTGTGATGACAAATATAATGGAGCATTGTGATGATTAGCGCTTGGAGCATTATGATGACAAGGGCCATTGAGAATTTTCATGACAAGGTCATGAAGCATTGTGATGACAAGATCCTGGAGCATTGTGAAGACAAATCTATGGAGCCTTGAGATGACAAGTCTCATGGAGCATACTGATGTAAAGGGGCATGGAACATTGTGATTACAGGGGTCTTGGAACATTGTGATGACAAGGGCATGGAACATTGTGAGGAGAAGACCATGGAGCATTCTGATCGCATGTGCCATTGAGCTTTGTGATGACAAGGGCATGGCTCATTGTGATTACATGGGTCTTGGAGCATTGTGATGAAAAGGGCATGGATCATTGTGATGAAAAAGGCATGGAGCCTTGTCATGACAGGGTTCAAGGAGTATACAGACAACAAGTGTCAGGGAACATTTTGATGACAAATGTATTGAGCATTGTGATGACAAAGGTCATGGAGCATTGTGATGAGAAGACCATGGATAATTGTGATGATGATCATCATGGGGCATTGTGATGACAAGTGCTATGGAATATTGTGATCACAAGGTTTTGGAGCATTGTTATGACAGAGGTCATGGAGCATTTTGATTTCATTGTGATGACAATAGCAAGAAGCATTAGGATGATGGACATGGTGCATTGTGATGACAGGGTTCATGGATCATTGAGATGAAAAGGGTCATGGAGCATTGTGATTACAGGGGTCTTGGAGCATTGTGATGAGAAGGGTCATGGAGCCTTGTGAGGACATTGCCATGGAACATCGTGATGGCAGGGATCATGGAGCATTGTTATGACAGGGGTAATGTAGCATTGTGATGGCAAAGGCAAGGAGCATTGTGATGAGAAAGCCATGGAGCTTTCTGATGACATGTGTCATGGAGCATTGTGATGACAAGTGTCACGGAGCATTGTGATGAAAATTCATTGAGAATTGTGGTTATTAATGTCACAGAGACTTGTGATGAGGTGGGCATGGACCATTGTGATGACAAACGTTATGAAGCATTTTGATGACAGGTGTCACGAAGCATTGTGATGACAGGGGTCATGGAGCATTGTGATGACTAGGGAATGGAGCATAGTGATGACAATAGTCCCGGATCATTGTGTTTTCAGGTATCATGGAGTGTTGTGATGACAGTTGTCATGGTGCATTGTGATGATATTGGTCATGGAGCATTGTGATGAGAAGGTCATGGAGCATTGTGCTGATAATATTCTTGGAGTATTGTGATGACAAGTGTCATGGATCATGGTGATGACAAGGTCCTGTAGCATTGTGATGAGAAGACCATGGAGGCTTGTGATGACAAGTTTCATGGAGCATTCTGATGAAAAGGGGCATGGATCATTGTGATTACAGTGGTCTTGGAGCATTGTGATGACAAGGGCATGGAACATTGTCATGAGACGGCCATGCAGCATTCTGATGACATGCGTCATGGAGCTTTGTGATGACAAGGGCATGGAGTATTGTGATTACAGAGGTATTGGAGCACTGTGATGAAAAGGGCATGGATCACTGTGATGAAAAAGGCATGGAGCCTTGTCATCACAGGGTTCAAGGAGCATACTGAAGACAAGTGACAGGGAGCATTGTGATGACAAGTGTATGTAGCATTGTGATGACAAAGGTCATGGAGCATTGTGATGAGAAGACCATGGATAATTGTGATGATGAGCGTCCTTGTGTGTTGTGATGATAAGTGTTATGGAACATTGTGATCACAAGTGTTTGGAGCATTATGATAACAGAGGTCATGGAGAATTTTGATTTCATTGTGATGACAATAGCCTGAAGCATTATGATGATGGTCATGGTGCATTGTGATGACAGGGTTCACGGATCATTGAGATGAAAAGGGTCATGGAGCACTGTGATTACAGGGGTTTTGGAGCATTGTGATGACAAGGGCATGGAGCATTTTGCTGAGAATGCCATGGAACATTCTGATGACATGCGTCATGGAGCTTTGTGATGACAAGGACATGGAGCATTGTGATGAAAAGTGGCATGGAGAATTGGCCTGACAAGTTTCATTGATTATTGTGATAAGATTGGGCATGGCACATTGTGATGACAAGGGCATGGAGCACTGTGATGACAAGGTCATGGATTATTGTGAAGAAAGGTGTCAGGGAGCATTGTGATGAAATATGTCATGTTCCACTTTGATGACAATATCATGGAGCATTGTGATGCCAAGTGTCATGGAGGATTGCTCTGACAAAGTAAAGGAGCATTGTGACGACATTAGCATGGAGCATTGTGATATCAAGGGCCATTGATAATTTTAATGTCCAGGTCGTGAAACATTGTGATGAAAACCTCATGGAGCTTCCTATGACAGTGGTCATGGAGCATTGCGATGACAAGTGCATGGAGTATTGTGATCACAAGAGCATATAACATTTTGATGTGAAGTGCCATGGAGCATTGTAATGACAAGGACGTGGAAAATTGTGAGGACAAGGGACATTGAGCTTTGAGATGACAAGGCATGGAGCATGGTGATGGCAAAACCGTGGAGCATTGTGATGAGAAGGCCTTGGGTAATTGTGGTGTTGAGCATCATGGAGCACTGTAATGACAAGGGGCATGAAGCATTGTGATGACAGGTGTCAGGGAGCATTGTGATGACAGGTGTCATGGAGCAATGTGATGACAAGGGCATGGAGCATTGTGATGACAAGTGCATGGAGCATTGTGATGACAAGTGCATGGAGCATTGCAATTTCAAGTGCATGGAGAATTGTGATGACAAGAGCATGTAATATTTTGATGAGAAGTGTCATGTAGCATTGTGATGACAAGGACGTGGAGAATTGTGATGACAAGAGACATGGATCATTGTGATAACCAGGGCATGGAGCATTGTGATGACAGGGATCATGGAGCATTATTATGACAAGGCAATGGTGCATTCTGACATAAGATATCACTTATGAAGGGAATGTAAACATGGCTACATATGAACTGATTTAGGGAAGAGAACAGAGTCTCAGATTTAGAAAACATTCTAATGCTTGCTTAAGGGGAAAGACAGGTGGGGAGATGCACAAAACAAAAGTTTGATATTAGCACAGGTACCGTTCCATAACCCAAAAACAGAAGAGACAAGCCCTACTCCTTCCTCAGTGAACGGAACTCAACATCCTTATTCCCCGCAGAGAAATATATCTGACTAGTAAGAATTTTAAAACCTATGTATTGATATGTCTCCGTAAGGGAACTAAGTGTGTCTAGAACGACATAAACATGGCAGTGAGAATCAGCTCAAACCCACGATAAAAATGAATTTCAAAACAAAACATAAAAACAGTAAAATTCTTACACAATACCTTCAGGGGTTCTGATGAAACCTGGAATGACCCTATCTACAATGACAGCTGGATGTGGCATAACGCTGGTCACTTGGGACTGAGAGAATTGGTGAGATTGGGTGAAAAAATGCAGACCCTTTGAAGCAATTATGCCTGCCACGCATTCCATGGTTCGCAACTCTCCAAGTAGAAGGGAATATCACTACAGTTATAACATGTATGGGAACCTAGAGAATGGAAACCATCTGATGGTGAAAGGTTTCTAAAACTCTACTACTTTTTTTCTCTCCTTGTGCTCCAGTTTGACATTCCAACTGCTTTACTATCAATCTCCCAACTTGGAGAGTCAGCCCCTATAAACTCCTGGTTCGCACAGTTGGCAAATTGTGCAGAGGATATAAGGGAAGAGAGAGAACCAAGGAGAGAGTAGCTGTAGGCATTTGGACGGCCACATTTCACTCTAATTTCCCGTCACGAAGAGGAATTAACCAAAGACTCAGCCTGCACCCCCCAGAACCAGTATAGGTCCAGAAGCAAAATTGTGTATTTGCGGTCAGCACACAAAAACGCGAGTTGAAAAATGGAGCTCAGGGCCACAGCAATTCACTAACCTGCAGAGTTATAAAGGACTACTCTCTTCCAAAAATCTGTTGAGGGAAAGCCACGAGGCGGAAGTGAAAATGAGGCAGAATGGCATGAAACAGATTTCAAGAGGTACATTGGAATCGCCTTTAAACACAGGAAAGGCATCACAACTTCGAAAATAATGGAAATGGCCATAAAGGGCATATGGTTTTTCACGTGAATATATTTAGGAGAAAACGCATATGCCCTTTTCAGCCAAGCAAGCAAGTGGGCAAAGCAAGTCTGTAGTACAAAGAAGTATCACTTCCCACCGGTCAAAAGGGACATCCACAAAATGGGTAAAAACCAGAAAGGCAAGACAGGCCCTGGAGAACAGGGAGCCTTGTTATGTTGATGGGCGGGATGTAAATTGCCAACTGCCTCTCTGGAGGAGTGCATTGTGTTCCCTAAAACAAGTAAACAACAGTGCTACAGAGCCAAGGGCACTTCCAGTCTAGGGAATATACCTTGGGGAAAATGAAAGTCAATAAGACAGAGCCACCCCAAAATTTAGGGCTGCACTGCTTACAAGAACCTCAACTTGGGTACACCTTCAATATCCCAGGAAAGATAAAAATGGTTCAAAAAATAGTGGTACTTACGTACGATGGAATATCCCTCAGCCTTCAAATCAATGTCATAAGAACAGTAGCAGCAAAATGAGTGGATTCAGGTATGATGATTCTAAGTGAAATAAGTCACACAGAAAAAGAAGCTTATCATAAGATATCACTTATGAAGATCCTGTAAACATGGCTACACATGAACTGAGATAGGAAAGAGAACAGAGTCTCACATTTACAAAACACTCTTATGCCTGCTTAAGGGGGAAGGAGACGTGGGGTGATGCATAAAACCAGAGTTTGATATAAGCACAGGTACCGTTTGAAAAACCAACTATGGAATAGACAAGACCTACACCTTCCTCAGTGAAAGGGGCTCAAAACCCCATATTTCCCAAAGAGGAATATATCTGACTAGTAAGAATCTTAAAACCTATGTATTGATATGTCTCCATAACTGAATCAAGAGTGTCTAGACTGGCATAAACATGGCAGCGAGAATCAGCTCAAACCCACTATAAAAAGGAATTTCAAAAACAAAACAAAAAAACAGGGAAATTCTTTACAATTCCTTCAGGGTCTATGATGAAACCTGGAATGACCCTATCTACAATGACAGCTGGTTGTGGCATAAGGCTGGACACATGGGACTGAGAGGATTGGTGAGATTGGGTGAGCAAATGCAGACCCTTTAAAGCAATAATGCTTGACGCCCATTCCATGGGTCCCATGTCTCCAGGTTGAAGGGAATATTACTACACCTATAACATGTACGGGAAACCTAGAGAATGGACACCCTTTGAATACGAAAGGTCTCTAAAACTCAACGAATAGTCCCTCTCCTGGTGCTCCGGTTTGACTTTCCAACTGCTTTACTATCAATCTCCAAGCTTGGAGAGCCAGCACCTTTAACCTCCTGGATCACACAGGTGGCCAATTTGGCAGTGGATGAAAGGGAAGAGGGAGAACCAATGAAAGAGTATTTGATAGGCATTTGGAAGGGCACATGTCACTCTTATTTCCCGGGAGGAAGAAGAATTAACCAAAGTCTCAGCCACCCTCCGGGAACCAGTATAGTCCTGAACCAAAATATTGGACTTGCGTACAGCTTACAAAAAACGAGTTAAATAATGGTTCTCGGGGGCACAGCAATTCACAAATACCAGAGTAATAAAGGACCACTATCATCCAGAAATCTGTTGAGGGAAGGCAACGAGGCGGACTTGAAAGCGAGGCAGAATATCAGGAAACAGATTTCAAGAGGTACGTTGGAATTGCCTTTAAAGCACAGGAAGAGGGGCACAACTTCGACCATGATACACTTGGCCGAAAATGGGCCTATGCGTTTTCTCCTGAATATATTCAGGAGAAAACGCATAAGCCCATTTTGTCCAAGCAAGCAAGCGGGCAATGCAAATCTGCACTACAAAGAAGTATCACTTCCCACCGGTCAAAAGGGACATCCACAAAATGGGTATAATTCAGAAAGGCAACACAGGACCTGGAGAACAGGGAGCTTTGTTATACTGATGGGCGGGATGTAAATTGCCAACTGCATCTCTGGAGGAGTGCATTGTGTTCCCTAAAACAAGTAAACAACAGAGCTACAGAGACAAGGGCACTACCAGTCTGGGGAATATACCTTGGGAAAACTGAAAATCAATAAGAGAGAGCCACCCCAATATTTAGGGCTGCACTGCTTACAAGAACCTCAACTTCCGTACACCTTAAATATCCCAGGAAAGATAAAAATGGTTCAAGAAATTGTGGTACTTACGTACGATGGAATATCCCTCAGCCATGAATTCAATGTCAAAAGACCAGTAGCAGCAAAATGAGTGGATTCTGGTACGATGATTCTAAGTGAAATAAGTCACAAAGAAAAAGAAGCTTATCATAAGATATCACTTATGAAGATCCTGTAAACATGGCTACACATGAACTGAGTTAGGAAAGAGAACAGAGTATCACATTTAGAAAACACTCTTATGCCTGCTTAAGGCGGAAGGAGAGGTGAGGTGATGCATAATACCAGAGTTTGATATATGCACAGGTACCGTTCGAAAAACCAACTATGGTATAGACAAGACCTACACATTCCTCAGTGAAAGGGACTCAAAACCACATATTTCCCACAGAGGAATATATCTGACTAGTAAGAATCTTAAAACCTATGTATTGATATGTCTCTGTAAGGGAATCAAGTGTGTCTAGACTGGCATAAACATGGCAGCGAGAATCAGCTCAAAACCACTATAAAAAGGAATTTGACCTTCCTCCCCATGGATACACCAGAAATACAGCTACACGTGGAACAACTCCTACAGAATACCCACTGATCGCTGGCAGAAGTCCCCAGACCTCCCAAAAGACAAGAAACTCCCCACATAACTGGGTAGGGCAAAGCGGAGAGATTCCCGCACAGAGGATCGGTGCCGAGCGGCACTCACCAGCCCGAGAGGCTTGTCTGCTCCCATGCCAGGGCGCGCAGCGCTTGAAGCTGAGGCTCGGGCTTTGGTCAGAGTGCAGAGAGAGGACTGGGGCTGGTGGCGAGAACTCAGCGTGAAGGGGGCTAATGTGCCACAGCTAGCTGGGAGGGAGTCCGGGAAAACTCTAGAGCTGCCGAACAGGCAAGAGACTTTTTCTTCCCTCTTGGTTTCCTGGTGCGCGAGGAGAGGGGATTAAGAGCGCTGCTTAAAGGGGCTCCACAGACGGGCCCGAGTCACAAATGAAAGCGCGGAGCCCAGTGACGGGCGTGGGATGCTGGGGCTCTGGCTGCTGCCGCCAATAAGCCTGTGTGCAAGCACAGGTCACTGCCCACACCGCCCTTCCGGGAGCCTGTGCAGCCCGCCACTGCCAGGGTCCCGGGATCCAGGGGTGGCTTCCCTGGGAGAACGCACGGCGCGCCTCGCGCTGGTGCAACGTCACGCCGACCTCGGCCGCTGCAGGCTCGACCCGCACTCCGTGCCCCTCCCTCCTGCCCGGCCTGAGTGAGCAAGAGTCCCCGAAGCGGCTGCTCCTTTAACCCTGTCCTGTCTGAGCAAAGAACAGACGCCCTCCGGCGACCTACACGCAGAGGCGGGGCCAAATCCAAAGCTGAGACCCAGGAGCTGTGAGAAAAAAGAAGAGAAAGGGAAACCTCTCCCAGCAGCCTCAGAAGCAGCGGATTAAAGCTCCACAATCAACTTGATGTACCCTGCATGTGTGGAATACATGAATAGACAACACATCATCCCAAATTGAGGAGCCCAGAGTCAGAGCTGTGCCTCTGAGGTGGGAGAGCCAACTTCAGGACACTGGTCCAAAAGAGACCTCCCAGCTCCACATAATATCAAACGGCAAAAATCTTCCAGAAATCTCCATCTCAACACCAGCACCCAGCTTCACTCAACGACCAGCAAGCTACAGTGCTGGACACCCTATGCCAAACAACTAGCAAGACAGGAACACAACGCCACCCATTAGGAGAGAGGTGGCCTAAAATCATAAAAAGTCCGCAGACACCCCAAAACACACCACCAGACCTGGACCTGCCCACCAGAAAGACAAGATCCAGCCTCACCCACCAGAACACAGGCACTAGTCCCCTCCACCAGGAAGCCTACACAACCCACTAAACCAACCTTAGCCACTGGGGACAGACACCAAAATCAACGGGAACTACGAACCTGCAGCCTGCAAAAAGGAGACCCCAAACACAGTAACATAAGCAAAATGAGAAGGCAGAAAAACACACAGCAGGAGAAGGAGCAAGATAAAAATCCAGCAGATCTAACAAATGAAGAGGTAATAGGCAGTCTACCTGAAAAAGAATTCAGAATAATGATGGTAAACATGATCCAAGATTATATTTCACAGATCCAAAATCTTGGAAATAGAATAGACAAAATGCAAGAAACAGTTAACAAGGACCTAGAAGAACTAAAGATGAATCAAGCATCGATTAAAAACACAATACATGAAATAAAAAATACTCTAGATGGGATCAATAGCAGAATAACTGAGGCAGAAGAACGGATAAGTGAGGTGGAAGATAAAATAGTGGAAATAACTGCTGCACAGCAAAATAAAGAAAAAAAGAATGAAAAGAACAGAGGACAGTCTCAGAGACCTCTGGGACAACATTAAACACACCAACATTCGAATTATAGGGGTTCCAGAAGAAGAAGAGAAAAAGAAAGGGACTGAGAAAATATTTGAAGAGATTATAGTTGAAAACTTCCCTAATATGGGAAAGGAAATAGTTAATGAAGTCCAGGAGGCACAGAGAGTCCCATACAGAATAAATCCAAGGAGAAATACGCCAAGACACATATTAATCAAACTGTCAAAAATTAAACACAAAGAAATCATATTAAAAGCAGCAAGGCAAAAACAACAAATAACACACAAGGGAATCCCCATCAGGATAACAGCTGATCTCTCAGCAGAAACTCTACAAGCCAGAAGGGAGTGGCAGGACATAATTAAAGTGATGAAGGAGAAAACCCTGCAACCAAGATTACTCTACCCATCAAGGATCTCATTCAGATTTGATGGAGAAATCAAAACGTTTACAGACAAGGAAAAGCTGAGAGAGTTCAGCACCACCAAACCAGCTTTCCAACAAATGCTAAAGGAACTTCTCTAGGCAAGAAACACAACAGAAGTAAAAGACCTACAATAACTAACCCAAAACAATTAAGAAAATGGGAATAGGAACATACATATCGATAATTACCTTAAATGTAAATGGGCTAAATGCTCCCACCAAAAGACACAGATTGGCTGAATGGATACAAAAACAAGACCCATATATATGCTGTCTACAAGAGACCCACTTCAGACCTAGAGCCACATACAGACTGAAAGTAAGGGGATGGAAAAAGATATTCCATGCAAATGGAAACCAAAAGAAAGCTGGAGTAGCAATTCTCATATCAGACAAAATAGACTTTAAAATAAAGACTACTAGAAGAGACAAAGAAGGACACTACATAATGATCAAGGAATCGATCCAAGAAGAAGATATAACAATTGTAAATATTTATGCACCAAACATAGGAGCACCTCAATACATAAGGCAAATACTAACAGCCATAAAAGGAGAAATCGACAGTAACACAATCATAGTAGGGGACTATAACACCCCACTTTCACCCATGGACAGATCATCCAAAATGAAAATAAATAAGGAAACACAAGCTTTAAATGATACATTAAACAAGATGGACTTAATTGATATTTATAGGACATTCCATCCAAAAACAACAGAATACACATTTTTCTCAAGTGCTCATGGAACATTCTCCAGGATAGATCATATCTTGGGTCACAAATCAAGCCTTGGTAAATTTAAGAAAATTGAAATTGTATCAAGTATCTTTTCCGACCACAATGCTATGAGACTAGATATCAATTATAGGAAAAGAGCTGTAAAAAATACAAACACATGGAGGCTAAACAATACACTACTTAATAACAAAGTGATCACAGAAGAAATCAAAGAGGAAATTAAAAAATACCTAGAAACAAATGACAATGGAGACACGACGAACCAAAACCTATGGGATACAGCAAAAGCGGTTCTAAGAGGGAAGTTTATAGCAATACAATCCCACCTTAAGAAACAGGAGGGCTTCCCTGGTGGCGCAGTGGTTGAGAGTCTGCCTGCCGATGCAGGAGACGCGGGTTCGTGCCCTGGTCCGGGAGGATCCCACATGCCGCTCAGCGGCTAGACCCGTGAGCCATGGCCGCTGGGCCTGCACGTCCGGAGCCTGTGCTCCGCAGCGGGAGAGGCCACGACAGTGGGAGGCCCGTATACCGCAAAAAAAAAAAAAAAAAAAAAAAAAGAAACAGGAAACATCTCGAATAAACAACCTAACCTTGCACCTAAAGCAATTAGAGAAAGAAGAACAAAAACATCCCAAAGTTAGCAAAAGGAAAGAAATCATAAAAATCAGATCAGAAATAAATGAAAAAGAAATGAAGGAAACGATAGCAAAGATCAATAAAACTAAAAGCTGTTTCTTTGAGAAGATAAACAAAATTGATAAACCATTAGCCAGACTCATCAAGAAAAAAAGGGAGAAGACTCAAATCAATAGAATTAGAAATGAAAAAGGAGAAGTAACAACTGACACTGCAGAAATACAAAAGATCATGAGAGATTACTATAAGCAACTCTATGCCAATAAAATGGACAACCTGGAAGAAATGGACAAATTCTTAGAAATGCACAACCTGCCAAGACTGAACCAGGAAGAAATAGAAAATATGAACAGACCAATCACAAGCACTGAAATTGAAACTGTGATAAAAAATCTTCCAACAAACAAAAGCCCAGGACCAGATAGCTTCACAGGCGAATTCTATCAAACATTTAGAGAAGAGCTAACACCTATCCTTCTGAAACTCTTCCAAAATATAGCAGAGGGAGGAACACTCCCAAACTCATTCTACGAGGCCACCATCACCTTGATACCAAAACCAGACAAGGATGTCACAAAGAAAGAAAACTACAGGCCAATATCACTGATGAACATAGATGCAAAAATCCTCAACAGAATACTAGCAAACAGAATCCAACAGCACATTAAAAGGATCATACACCATGATCAAGTGGGGTTTATTCCAGGAATGCAAGGATTCTTCAATATACGCAAATCAATCAACGTGATACACCATATTAACAAATTGAAGGAGAAAAACCATATGATCATCTCAATAAATGCAGAGAAAGCTTTCGACAAAATTCAACACCTATTTATGATAAAAACCCTGCAGAATGTAGGCATAGAGGGAACTTTCCTCAACATAATAAAGGCCATATATGACAAACCCACAGCCAGCATCGTCCTCAATGGTGAAAAACTGAAACCATTTCCACTAAGATCAGGAACAAGACAAGGTTGCCCACTCTCACCACTCTTATTCAACCTAGTTTTGGAAGTTTTAGCCACAGCAATCAGAGAAGAATAGGAAATAAAAGGAATCCAAATTGGAAAAGAAGAAGTAAAGCTGTCACTGTTTGCAGATGACATGATACTATACATAGAGAATCCTAAAGATGCTACCAGAAAACTACTAGAGCAAATCAATGAATTTGGTCAAGTTGCAGGATACAAAATTAATGCACAGAAATCTCTGGCATTCCTATATACTAATGATGAAAAATCTGAAAGTGAAATCAAGGAAACACTCCCATTTACCATTGCAACAAAAAGAATAAAATATCTAGGAATAAACCTACCTAAGGAGACAAAAGACCTGTATGCAGAAAATTATAAGACACTGATGAAAGAAATTAAAGATGATACAAATAGATGGAGAGATGTACCGTGTTCTTGGATTGGAAGAATCAACATTGTGAAAATGACTCTACTACCCTAAGCAATCTACAGATTCAATGCAATCCCTATCAAACTACCACTGGCATTTTTCACAGAACTAGAACAAAAAATTTCACAATTTGTATGGAAACACAAAAGACCCCGAATAGCCAAAGCAATCTTGAGAACGAAAAATGGAGCTGGAGGAATCAGGCTCCCTGACTTCAGACTGTACTACAAAGCTACAGTAATCAAGACAGTATGGTACTGGCACAAAAACAGAAATATAGATCAGTGGAACAGGATAGAAAGCCCAGAGATAAACCCACGGACATATGGTCACCTTATCTTTGATAAAGGAGGCAGGAATGTACAGTGGAGAAAAGACAGTCTCTTCCATAAGTGGTGCTGGGAAAACTGGATAGGGACATGTAAAAGTATGAGATTAGATCACTCCCTAACACCATACACAAAAATAATCTCAAAATGGATTAAAGACCTAAATGTAAGGCCAGACACTATCAAACTCTTAGAGGAAAACATAGGCAGAACACTCTATGACATAAATCACAGCAAGATCCTTTTTGACCCACCTCCTAGAGAAATGGAAATAAAGACAAAAATAAACACATGGGACCTAATGAAACTTCAAAGCTTTTGCACAGCAAAGGAAACCATAAACAAGACCAAAAGACAACCCTCAGAATGGGAGAAAATATTTGCAAATGAAGCAACTGACAAAGGATTAATCTCCAAAATTTATAAGCAGCTCATGCAGCTCAATAGCAAAAAAAGAAACAACACAATCCAAAAATGGGCAGAAGACCTAAATAGACATTTCTCCACAGAAGATATACAGACTGCCAACAAACACATGAAAGGATGCTCAACATCTTTACTCATTAGAGAAATGCAAATCAAAACTACAATGAGATATCATCTCACACCAGTCAGAATGGCCATCATCAAAAAATCTAGAAACAATAAATGCTGGAGAGGGTGCGGAGAAAAGGGAACACTCTTGCACTGCTGGTGGGAATGTGAATTGGTACAGCCACTATGGAGAACGGTATGGAGGTTCCTTAAAAAACTACAAATAGAACTACCATATGACCCAGCAATTCCACTACTAGGCATATACCCTGAGAAAACCATAATTCAAAAAGAGACATGTACCAAAATGTTCATAGCAGCCCTATTTACAATAGCCCGGAGATGGAAACAACCTAAGTGTCCATCATCGGAAGAATGGATAAAGAAGATGTGGCACATATATACAATGGAATATTACTCAGCCATAAAAAGAAATGAAATTGAGCTATCTGTAATGAGGTGGATAGACCTAGAGTCTGTCATACAGAGTGAAGTAAGTCAGAAAGAGAAAGACAAATACTGTATGCTAACACATATATATGGAATTTAAGAAAAAAAAATGTCATGAAGAACATAGGGGTAAGACAGGAATAAAGACACAGACCTACTAGAGAATGGACTTGAGGATATGGGGAGGGGGAAGGGTAAGCTGTGACAAAGTGAAAGAGCGGCATGGACATATATACACTACCAAATGTAAGGTAGATAGCTAGTGGGAAGCAGCCGCATAGCACAGGGAGATCAGCTTGGTGATTTGTGACCGCCTGGAGGGGTGGGATAGGGAGGGTGGGAGGGAGACGCAAAAGGGAGGGGATATGGAAACATATGTATATGTATAACTGATTAAATTTGTTATAAGGGGAAATAAAAAAATAAAAACAAAATAAATAAATTAAAAAAAAGTACTGCTGACTGTAAATTAAAATTTGATGATATACACCTTGCCAATTAAGAATTATTCTACTAGATGATGTGGCGTCCCAAAGTTGCTACAATTTGATTTTCATAATTCTAAAAGCCAAGTGTTTTGCTGGAGTTGAAATTTAAAGATAAGCAAGAGATGAGGCTAAGATGATATATGTGGTAACTGATTAAAGTTGGAAACATCACTATACATTCATGTTTAGCTTAATATTGCTTCATATTACCTTAATACACATGGCTATGTAGAGAGATACTTATAGATATGTGCGTATACATGGGTAATGGACACACATATTATCTCTTTGCTCTGTCAGCTGAGAAGATCTAGAAGCAATGACATCCGAGCAGCAATTAGCACACCCCACACCCAAAAAAAAAAAAAAAACGAGATAAATAATGTAGCTCAGGGGCACAGCAATTCACAAAATGGCAGAGTAATACAGGGCAACTATCGTCCAAACATCTGTTGAGGTGAGGCAACGAGGCGGACTTGAAAGCGAGGCAGAAGAGCAGGAAACAGATTTCAAGAGATATGTTGGAATCGCCTTTAAAGCACAGGAAGAGGGGCGCAACTTTGACAATGATGCACTTGGCCAAAAAGGGCGTATGAATTTGCTCCTGAATATATTCAGGAGAAAACGCATACGCCCCTTTTGGCCAAGCAAGCAAGCGGGCAATGCAAATCTGCACTAAAAAGAAGTATCACTTCCCACCGGTCAAAAGGGACATCCACAAAATGGATAAAAACCAGAAAGGCAAGACAGGCCCTGGAGAACAGGGAGCCTTGTTATGCTGATGGGCTGGATGTAAATTGCCAACTGCCTCTCTGGAGGAGTGCATTGTGTTCCCTAAAACAAGTAAACAACAGAGCTACAGAGCCAAGGTCACTTCCAGTCTAGGGAATATACCTTGGGAAAACTGAAAATCAATAAGACAGAGCCACCCCAAAATTTAAGGCTGCACTGCTTACAAGAACCTCAACTTGGGTACACCTTAAGTATACCAGGAAAGATAAAAATTGTTCAAAAAATTGAGGTACTTACGTATGATGGAATATCCCTCAGCCATGAAATCAATGTCATAAGACCAGTAGCAGCAAAATGAGTGGATTCAGGTACGATGATTCTAAGTGAAATAAGTCACACAGAAAAAGAAACTTATCATAAGATATAACTTATGAAGATCCTGTAAACATGGCTACACATGAACTGAGTTAGGAAAGAGAACAGAGTCTCACATTTACAAAACACTCTTATGCCTGCTTAAGGGGGAAGGAGAGGTGGGGTGATGCATAAATCTGGAGTTTGATATAAGCACAGGTACCGTTCCAAAAACCAAGTATGGAATAGACAAGACCTACACCTTCCTCAGTGAAAGGGACTCAAAACACCATATTTCCCGCAGAGGAATATATCTGACTAGTAAGAAGCTTAAAACCTATGTATTGATATGTCTCCTTAAGGGAATCGAGTGTGTCTAGACTGGCAAAAACATGGCAGTGAGAATCAGCTCAAACCCACTATAAAAAGGAATTTGAAAAACAAAAAAATAATGGGAAATTCTTTACAATTCCTTCAGGATTTCTGATGAAACCTGGAAAGACCATATCTACAATGACAGCTGGATGTGGCATAAGGCTGGCCACATGGGACTGAGAGGATTGGTGAGATTGGGTGAGCAAATGCACACCCTTTAAAGCAATAATGCATGGCACCCATTCCATGGGTCCCATGTCTCCAGGTTGAAGGGAATATTACTACAGATATAACATGTACTGGAAACCTAGAGAATGGATACACTGTGAATAAGAAAGTTCTCTAAAACTCCACGAATTGTCCCCCTGCTGGTGCTCCGGTTTGACATTCCACCTGCTTTAGTATCAATCTCCCAACTTGGGAAGACAGACCCTTTAACCTCCTGGTTCGCACAGGTTGCCAATTTGGCAGAGGATGAAAGGGAAGAGGGAGAACCAATGAGAGAGTAGCTGTTAGGCAATTGGACGGGCACATGTCACACTTGTAAAACGGGAGGAAGAAGAATTAACCAAAGTCTCAGCTTCCCACCAAAAACCAGTATAGGTCCTGAAACAAAATATTGGACTTGAGTTCAGCTCACAAAAAAACGAGTTAAATAATGTATCTCAGGGGCACAGCAATTCACAAAATGGCAGAGTAATAAAGGGCAACTATCGTCCAACAATCTGTTGAGGGCAGGCAACGAGGCGGACTTGAAAGCGAGGCAGAATAGCAGGAAACAGATTTCAAGAGTTACGTTGGAATCGCCTTTAAAGCACAGAAAGAGGGGCACAACTTCGACAATGATGCACTTGGCCAAAAATGGGCGTATGCGTTTTCTCCTGAATATATTCAGGATACAACGCATATGCCCATTTTGGCCAAGGAAGCAAGTGGGCAATGCATGTCTGCACGACAAAGAAGTATCACTTCCCACCGCTCAAAAGGGATATCCACAAAATAGGTAAAAACCAGAAAGGCAAGACAGGCCCTGGAGAACAGGGAGCCTTGTTATCCTCATGGGCGGGATGTAAATTGCCAACTGCCTCACTGGAGGAGTGCAATGTTTTCCCTAAAACAAGTAACAACAGAGCTACAGAGCCAAGGGCACTTCCAGTGTAGGGAATATACCTTGGGAAAATTGAAAATCTATAAGACACAGCCACCCCAAAATTTAGGGCGACACTGCTTACAAGAACCTCAACTTGGGTACACCTTAAATATCCCAGGAAATATAAAAATGGTTCAAAACATTGTGGTACTTCCGTACAATGGAATATCCCTCAGCCATGAAATCAATGTCATAAGACCAGTAGCAGCAAAATGAGTGGATTCACGTACGGTGATTCTAAGTGAAATAAGTCACAGAGAAAAATAAATTTATCATAAGATATCACTTATGAAGATCCTGTAAACATGGGTACACATGAACTGAGTTAGGAAAGGGAACAGAGTCTCACATTTAGAAAACACTCTTATTCCTGCTTAAGGGGGAAGGAGTGGCGGGGTGATGCATAAAACCAGAGTTTGATAGAAGCACAGGTACCGTTCCAAAAACCAACTATGGAATAGACAAGACCTACCTATACCTTCCTCAGTGAAAGGGACTCAAAACACCATATTTCCCGCAGAGGAATATATCTGACTAGTAAGAATCTTAAAACCTATGTATTGATATGTCTCTGTAAGGGAATCAATTGTGTCTAGACTGGCATAAACTTGGCAGTGAGAATCAGCTCAAACCCACTATAAAAAGGAATTTGAAAAACAAAAAATAATGGGAAATTCTTTACAATTCCTTCAGGATTTCTGATGAAACCTTGAATGACCCTATCTACAATGACAGCTGGATGTGGCATAAGGCTGGACACATGGGACAGAGAGGATTGGTGAGATTGGGTGAGCAAATGCACGCCCTTTAAAGCAATAATGCATGGCACCCATTCCATGGGTCCCATGTCTCCAGGTTGAAGGGAATATTACTACAGCTATAACATGTACGGGAAACCTTGATAATTTACATTCTGTGAATACGAAAGGTCTCTAAAACTCAACGAATAGTCCATCTCCTGGTGCTCTGGTTTGACTTTCCAGCTGCTTTACTATCAATCTCCCAACTTGGAGAGACAGCACCTTTAACCTCCTGGTTCGCACAGGTTGCCAATTTGACAGAGGAGGAAAGGGAAGAGGGAGAACCAATGAGAGAGTAGCTGTTAGGCATTTGGACGGGCATATGTCAGTCTTATATCCCGGGAGGAAAAAGAATTAACCAAAGTCTCAGCCACCCACCGAAAACCAGTATAGGTCCTGAACCAAAATATTGGACTTGCGTACAGCTCACAAAAAACAAGTTAAAAAGTGCAGCTCAGGGGCACAGGAATTCACAAACTGGCAGAGTAATAAAGGACAACTCTCGTCCAAAAATCTGTTGAGGGAAGGAAACTTGGCGGACTTGAAAGCGAGGCAGAATAGCACGAAGAAGATTTCACGAGGTACATAGGAATCACCTTTAAAGCACAGGAAGAGGGGCACAACATCGACAATGGTGCACTTGGCCAAAAATGGGCGTATGCGTTTTCTCCTGAATATATTCAGGAGAAAACGCATACGCCCCTTTTGGCCAAGCAAGCAAGCGGGCAATGCAAATCTGCACTACAAAGAAGTATCACTTCCCACCGGTCAAAAGGGACATCCACAAAATGGATAAATCCAGAAAGGCAAGACAGGCCCTGGAGAACAGGGAGCCTTGTTATGCTGATGGGCGGGATGTATATTGCCAACTGTCTCTCTGGAGGAGTGCATTGTGTTCCCTAAAACAAGTAAACAACAGAGCTACAGAGCCAAGGGCACTTCCAGTCTAGGGAATATACCTTGGGAAAACTGAAAATCAATAAGACACAGCCACCCCAAAATTTAGGGCTGCACTGCTTACAAGAACCTCAACTTGGGTACAACTTAAGTATACCAGGAAAGATAAAAATTGTTAAAAAAATTGTGGTACTTACGTATGATGGAATATCCCTCAGCCTTTAAATCAATGCCATAAGACCAGTAGCAGCAAAATGAGTGGATTCAGGTACGATGATTCTAAGTGAAATAAGTCATACAGAAAAAGAAACTTATCATAAGATATCACTTATGAAGATCCTGTAAACATGGCTACACATGAACTGAGTTAGGAAAGAGAACAGAGTCTCACATTTACAAAACACTCTTATGCCTGCTTAAGGGGGAAGGAGAGGTGGGGTGATGCATAAAACCAGAGTTTGATATAAGCACAGGTACCGTTCCCAAAACCAACTATGGAATAGACAAGACCTACACCTTACTCAGTGAAAGGGACACAAAACCCCATATTTCCCGCAGAGGAATATATCTGACTAGTAAGAATCTTAAAACCTATGTATTGATATGTCTTGTAAGGGAATCAAGTGTTTCCAGACTGGCATAAACATGGCAGTGAGAATCAGCTCAAACCCACTATAAAAAGGAATTTGAAAAACAAAAATTAATGGGAAATTCTTTACAATTCCTTCAGGAATTCTGATGAAACCTGGAAAGACGCTATCTACAATGACAGCTGGATGTGGCCTAAGGCTGGACACATGGGACAGAGAGGATTGGTGAGATGGGGTGAGCAAATGCACACCCTTTAAAGCAATAATGCATGGCACCCATTCCATGGGTCCGATGTCTCCATGTTGAAGGGAATATTACTACAGCTATAACATGTACGGGAAACCTAGAGAAGACACACTGTGAATAAGAAAGGTTTCTAAAACTCAACGAATAGTCCCCCTCCTGGTGCTCCGGTTTGACATTCCAACTGCTTTAGTATCAATCTCCCAACTTGGAATGACAGCCCCTTTAACCTCCTGGTTCGCACAGGTTGCCAATTTGGCAGAGGATGAAAGGGAAGAGAGAGAACCAATGAGAGAGTAGCTGTTAGGCATTTGGACGGGCACATGTCACACTTATATCACGGGAGGAAGAAGAATTAACCAAAGTCTCAGCCAACCACCTAATACCAGTATAGGTCCTGAACCAAAATATTGGACTTGCGTTCAGCTCACAAAAAAACAAGTTAAATAATGTAGCTCAGGGGCACAGCAATTCACAAATTGGCAGATTAATAAAGGGCAACTATCGTCCAACAATCTGTTGAGGGTCGGCAACGAGGTGGACTTCAAAGCGAGGCAGAATAGCAGGAAACAGATTTCAAGAGGTACGTTGGAATCGCCTTTAAAGCACAGAAAGAGGGGCACAACTACGACAATGATGCACTTCGCCAAAAAGGGCGTATGTGTTTTCTCCTGAATATATTCAGGATAAAAAGCATATGCCCTTTTTGGCCAAGCAGGCAAGTGGGCAATGCAAGTCTGCACTACAAAGAAGTATCACTTCCCTCCGGTCCAAAGGGACATCCACAAAATGGGTAAAAACCAGAAAGGCAAGACAGGCCCTGGAGAACAGGGAGCCTTGTTGTTCTAATGCTGGGATGTAAATTGCCAACTGCCTCTCTGGAGGAGTGCATTGTTTTCCCTAAAACAAGTAAACAACAGAGCTACAGATCCAAGGGCACTTCCAGTCTAGGGAATATACCTTGGGAAAACTGAAAATCAATAAGACACAGCCACCCCAAAATTTAGGGCGACACTGCTTACAAGAACCTCAACTTGGGTACACCTTAAATATCCCAGGAAATATAAAAATGGTTCAAAAAATTGTAGGTACTTCCGTACAATGGAATATCCTTCAGCCATTAAATCAATGCCATAAGACCAGTAGCAGCAAAATGAGTGGATTCAGGTACGATGATTCTAAGTGAAATAAGTCACACAGAAAAAGAAACTTATCATAAGATATCACTTATGAAGATCCTGTAAACATGGCTACACATGAACTGAGATAGGAAAGAGAACAGAGTCTCACATTTACAAAACACTCTTATGCCTGCTTAAGGGGGAAGGAGACGTGGGGTGATGCATAAAACCAGAGTTTGATATAAGCACAGGTACCGTTCCCAAAACCAACTATGGAATAGACAAGACCTACACCTTCCTCAGTGAAAGGGACTCAAAATCCCATATTTCCCGCAGAGGAATATATCTGACTAGTAAGAATCTTAAAACCTATGTATTGATATGTCTCCGTAAGGGAATCGAGTGTGTCTAGACTGGCAAAAACATGGCAGTGAGAATCAGCTAAAACCCACTATAAAAAGGAATTTGAAAAACAAAAAAATAATGGGAAATTCTTTACCATTCCTTCAGGATTTCTGATGAAACCTGGAAAGACCCTAACTACAATGACAGCTGGATGTGGCATAAGGCTGGCCACATGGGACTGAGAGGATTGGTGAGATGGGGTGAGCAAATGCACACCCTTTAAAGCAATAATGCATGGCACCCATTCCATGGGTCCCATGTCTCCAGGTTGAAGGGAATATTACTACAGCTATAACATGTATGGGAAACCTAGAGAATGGACACACTGTGAATAAGAAAGGTCTCTAAAAGTTAACGAATAGTCCCCCTCCTGGTGCTCCGGTTTGACATTCCAACTGCTTTAGTATCAATCTCCCAACTTGGTAAGACAGCCCCTTTAACCTCCTGGTTCGCACAGGTTGCCAATGTGGCAGAGGATGAAAGGGAAGAGGGAGAACCAATGAGAGAGTAGCTGTTAGGCATATGGACCGGCACATTTCACACTTATATCACCGGAGGAAGACGAATTAACCAAAGTCTCAACCACCCACCGAATACCAGTATAGGTCCTGAACCAAAATATTGGACTTGCGTTCAGCTCACAAAAAAACGAGTTAAATAATGTAGCTCAGGGGCACAGCAATTCACAAAATGGCAGATTAATAAAGGGCAACTATCGTCCAACAATCTGTTGAGGGGAGGCAACGAGGCGGACTTCAAAGCGAGGCAGAATAGCAGGAAACCAATTTCAAGAGGTACGTTGGAATCGCCTTTAAAGCACAGAAAGTGGGGCACAACGTCGACAATGATGCACTTTGCCAAAAAGGGCGTATGTGTTTTCTCCTGAATATATTCAGGAGAAAACGCATACGCCCTTTTTGGCCAAGCAAGCAAGTGGGCAATGCAAGTCTGCACTACAAAGAAGTATCACTTCCCACCGGTCAAAAGGGACATCCACAAAATGGGTAAAAACCAGAAAGGCAAGAAAGGCCCTGGAGAACAGGGAGCCTTGTTATGCTAATGCCGGTATGTAAATTGCCAACTGCCTCTCTGAAGGAGTGCATTGTTTTCCCTAAAACAAGTAAACAACAGAGCTACAGAGCCAAGGGCACTTCCAGTCTAGGGAATATACCTTGGGAAAACTGAAAATCAATAAGACACAGCCACCCCAAAATTTAGGGCGACACTGCTTACAAGAACCTCAACTTGGGTACACCTTAAATATCCCAGGAAATATAAAAATGGTTCAAAAAATTGTGGTACTTCCGTACAATGGAATATCCCTCAGCCATGAAATCAATGTCATAAGACCAGTAGCAGCAAAATGAGTGGATTCAGGTACGATGATTCTAAGTGAAATAAGTCACACCGAAAAAGAAACATATCATAAGATATCACTTATGAAGATCCTGTAAACATGGCTACACATGAACTGAGTTAGGAAAGAGAACAGAGTCTTACATTTAGAAAACACTCTTATGCCTGTTTAAGGGGGAAGGAGAGGTGGGGTGATGCATAAAACCAGAGTATGATATAAGCACAGGTACCGTTCCCAAAACCAACTATGGAATAGACAAGACCTACACCTTCCTCAGTGAAAGGGACTCAAAACCCCATATTTCCCGCAGAGGAATATATCTGAATAGTAAGAATCTTAAAACCTATGTATTGATATGTCTCCGTAAGGGAATCGAGTGTATCTAGACTGGCAAAAACATGGCAGTGAGAATCAACTCAAACCCACTATAAAAAGGAATTTGAAAAACAAAAAAATAATGGGAAATTGTTTACAATTCCTTCAGGATTTCTGATGAAACCTGGAAAGACCATATCTACAATGACAGCTGGATGTGGCATAAGGCTGGCCACATGGGACTGAGAGGATTGGTGAGATGGGGTGAGCAAATGCACACCCTTTAAAGCAATAATGCATGGCACCCATTCCATGGGTCTGATGTCTCCATGTTGAAGGGAATATTACTACAGCTATAACATGTACGGGAATCCTAGAGAATGGACACACTGTGAATAAGAAAGGTTTCTAAAACACAACGAATAGTCCCCCTCCTGGTGCTCCGGTTTGACATTCCAACTGCTATAGTATCAATCTCCCAACTTGGAATGACAGCCCCTTTAACCTCCTGGTTCGCACAGGTTGCCAGTTTGGCAGAGGATGAAAGGGAAGCGGGAAAACCAATGAGAGAGTAGCTGTTAGGCATTTGGACGGGCACATGTCACACTTATATCACGGGATGAAGAAGAATTAACCAAAGTCTCAACCACCCACCGAATACCAGTATAGGTCCTGAACCAAAATATTGGACTTGCGTTCAGCTCACAAAAAAACGAGTTAAATAATGTAGCTCAGGGGCACAGCAATTCACAAAATGGCAGATTAATAAAGGGCAACTATCGTCCAACAATCTGTTGAGGGGAGGCAACGAGGCTGACTACAAAGCGAGGCAGAATAGCAGGAAACAGATTTCAAGAGGTACGTTGGAATCGCCTTTAAAGCACAGAAAGTGGGGCACAACTTCGACAATGATGCACTTCGCCAAAAAGGGCGTATGTGTTTTCTCCTGAATATATTCAGGATAAAACGCACACGCCCTTTTTGGCCAAGCAGGCAAGTGGGCAATGCAAGTCTGCATTACAAAGAAGTATCACTTCCCACCGGTCAAAAGGGACATCCACAAAATGGGTAAAAACCAGAAAGGCAAGACAGGCCCTGGAGAACAGGGAGCCTTGTTGTGCTAATGCTGGGATGTAAATTGCCAACTGCCTCTCTGGAGGAGTGCATTGTTTTCCCTAAAGCAAGTAAACAACAGAGCTACAGAGCCAAGGGCACTTCCAGTCTAGGGAATATACCTTGGGAAAACTGAAAATCAATAAGACACAGCCACCCAAAAATTTAGGGCGACACTGCTTACAAGAACCTCAACTTGGGTACACCTTAAATATCCCAGGAAATATAAAAATGGTTCAAAAAATTGTGGTACTTCCGTACAATGGAATATCCCTCAGCCATGAAATCAATGTCATAAGACCAGTAGCAGCAAAATGAGTGGATTCAGGTACGAAGATTCTAAGTGAAATAAGTCACACAGAAAAAGAAACGTATCATAAGATATCACTTATGAAGATCCTGTAAACATGGCTACACATGAACTGAGTTAGGAAAGAGAACAGAGTCTCACATTTAGAAAACACTCTTATGCCTGCTTAAGGGGGAAGGAGAGGTGGGGTGATACATAAAACCAGAGTTTGATATAAGCACAGGTACCATTCCCAAAACCAACTATGGAAGAGACAAGAACTACACCTTCCTCAGTGAAAGGGACTCAAAATCCCATATTTCCCGCAGAGGAATATATCTGACTAGTAAGAATCTTAAAACCTATGTATTGATATGTCTCTGTAAGGGAATCAAGTGTGTCTAGACTGGCATAAACATGGCAGTGAGAATCAGCTCAAACCCACTATAAAAAAATTTGAAAAACAAAAAAATATTGGGAAATTCTTTACAATTCCTTCAGGATTTCTGATGAAACCTGGAATGACCCTATCTACAATGACAGCTGGATGTGGCATAAGGCTGGACACATGGGACTGAGAGGACTGGTGAGATTGGGTGAGCAAATGCACACCCTTTAAAACAATAATGCATGGCACCTATTCCATGGGTCCCATGTCTCCAGGTTGAAGGGAATATTACTACAGCTATAACATGTACAGGATACCTTGAGAATTTACATTCTGTGAATACGAAAGGTCTCTAAAACTCAATGAATTGTCCATCTCCTGGCACTCTGGTTTGAGTTTCCAACTGCTTTACTATCAATCTCCCAACATGGAGAGAGAGCACCTTTAACCTCCTGGTTCACACAGTTTGCCAATTTGACAGAGGAGGAAAGGGAAGAGGGAGAACCAATGAGAGAGTAGCTGTTAGGCAGTTGGATGGGCACATGTCAGTCTTATATCCCAGGAGGAAGAAGAATTAACCAAAGTCTCAGCCACCCACCGAAAACCAGTTTAGGTCCTGAACCAAAATTTTGGACTTGCGTTCAGCTCACAAAAACAAGTTAAAAATGGAGCTCAGGGGCACAGGAATTCACAAACTGGCAGAGTAATAAAGGACAACTATCGTCCAAAAATTTGTTGAGGGAAGGAAACTTGGCGCACTTGAATTCGAGGCAGAATAGCAGGAAAAATATTTCACGAGGTACATAGGAATCACCTTTAAAGTACAGGAAGAGGGGCACAACATCGACAATGGTGCACTTGGCCAAAAAGGGCGTTTGCGTTTTCTCCTGAATATATTCAGGATAAAACACATACGCCCTTTTTGGGCAAAAAAGCAAGTGGGCAATGCAAGTCTACACTACAAAGAAGTATCACTTCCCACCGGTCAAAAGTGTCATCCACAAAATGGGTAAAAACCAGAAAGGCAAGACAGACCCTGGAGAACAGGGAGCCTTGTTATGCTGATGGGCAGGATGTAAATTGCCAACTGCCTCTCTGGAGGAGTGCATTGTGTTACCTAAAACAAGTAAACAACAGAGCTACAGAGCCAAGGGCACTTCTAGTCTAGGGAATATACCTTGGGGAAACTGAAAATCAATAAGACACAGCAACCCCAAAATTTAGGGCTACACTGCTTACAAGAACTTCAACTTGGGTACACCTTCAATATCCCAGGAAATATAAAAATGGTTCAAAAAATTGTGGTACTTACGTACGATGGAATATCATTCAGCCATTAAATCAATGTCATAAGACCAGTAGCAGCAAAATGAGTGGATTCAGGTACGATGATTCTGAGTGAAATAAGTCACACAGAAAAATAAACTTATCATAAGATATCACTTATGAAGATCCTGTAAACATGGCTACACATGAACTGAGTTATGAAAGAGAACACAGTCTCACATTTACAAAACACTCTTATGCCTGCTTAAGGGGGAAGGAGAGGTGGGGAGATGCATAAAACCAGAGTTTGATATAAGCACAGGTACCGTTCCCAAAACCAACTATGGAATAGACAAGACCTACACCTTCCTCAGTGAAAGGGACGCAAAACCCTATATTTCACGCAGAAGAATATATCTGAATAGTAAGAATCTTTAACATCTGTACTGATATGTCTCCATAAGAGAATCAACTGTGTCTATACTGGCAAAAACATGGCAGCGAGAATCAGCTCAAACCCACTATAAAAAGGAATTTCAAAAACAAAACAAAAAAACAGGGAAATTCTTTACAATTCCTTCAGGGTCTCTGATGAAACGTGGAATAACCCTATCTAAATGACAGCTGCATGTGGCATAAGGCTGGACACATGGCACTGAGAGGATTGGTGAGTTTGGGTGAGCAAATGCACACCCTTTAAAGCAATAATGCATGGCACCCATTCCATGGGTCCCATGTCTCCAGGTTGAAGGGAATATTACTACAGCTATAACATGTACGGGAAACCTAGAGAATGGACACACTGTGAATACGAAAGTTTTCTAAAACTCAACGAATAGTCCCTCTCCTTGTGCACCAGTTTGACTTTCCAACTCCTTTACTATCAATTTTCCAATATGCAGAGACAGCACCTTTAACCTCCTGGTTCGCACAGGTTGCCAATTTGGAAGAGGATGAACGGAAAATGGAGAAGCAATGAGAGAGTAGCTGTTAGGCATTTGGACGGGCACATGTCACTCTAATTGCCCGGAAGGAAGAAAAATTAACCAAAGTCTCAGCCACCCGCAGGGATCCATTATAGGTCCTGAACCAAAATTTTGGACTTGCGGTCAGCTCACAAAAAACGTGTTGAAAAATGGAGCTCAGGGGCACAGCAATTCAAAAAACTGGCAGAGTAATAAAGGACAACTATCGTCCAAAATATCTGTTAAGGGAAGGCAACGAGGCAGCCTTAAAAGCGAGGCAGAATAGCTGGAAACAGATTTCAAGTGGTTCGTTGGAATGTCCTGTAAAGCACAGGAAGAGGGGCACAACTTCGAAAATGATGCACTTGGCCAAAAAGGGCGTATGTGTTTTCTCCTGAATATATTCAGGAGAAAACACATACGCCCTTTTTGGCCAAGCAAGCAAGTGGGCAATGCAGATCTGCACAGCAATGTTGTATCACTTCCCACCGGTCAAAAGGGACATCCACAAAATGTGTAAAATCCAGAAATCCTAGAGAGGCCCTGGAGAACATGGAGCCTTTTTATGCTGATGGGCGGGATGTCAATTGCCAACTGCCTGTCTGGAGGAGTGCATTGTGTTCCCTAAAACAAGTAAACAACAGAGCTACAGAGCCAAGGGCACGTCCAGTCTAGGGAATATACCTTGGGAAAACTGAAAATCAATAATATAGAGCCACCCCAAAATTTATGGCTGCACTGCTTACAAGAATCTCAAATTGGGTACTCTATAAATATCCTAGGATAGTTAAAAATGGTTCAAAAATTTGTGGTTCTTATGTACGATGGATTATCCCTCAGCCATGAAATCAATGTCATAATGCCAATAACAAGAAAATGAGTGGATTCAGGTACGATGATTCTAAGGGAAAATAAGTCACACAGAAAAACAAACTTATTATAAGATAGCACTTATGAATTTTCTGTAACATGGCTACACATGAACTGAGTTAGGAAAGGGAACAGAGTCTCACATTTAGAAAACAAACTTATGCCTGCTTAAGGAGGAAGGAGACGTGGGTTGATGCGTAAAACCAGAGTTTGATATTAGTACAAATACCATTCCAAAATCGGAATACGGAATAGAAAAGACCTACACCTTCCTCAGTGAAAGGGACTCAAAACCCCATATTTCCCGCAGAGGAATATATCTGACTAGTAAGAATCTTTAACCTCTGTATTGATATGTCTCCATAAGGGAATCAACTGTGTCTAGACTGGCAAAAACATGGTGGAGAGAATCAGCTCAAACCCACTATAAAAAGGAATTTCAAAAACAAAAAAAAAAACAGGGAAATTCTTTACAATTCCTTCAGGGGGTCTGATGAAACCTGGAATGACCCTACCTACAACGAGAGCTGGATGTGGCATATACCTGTACACTTGAGACTGAGAAGTTTGGTGAGACTGGGTGAGCAAATGCAGACCCTTTAAAGCAATAATTTGTGGCACCCATTCCATGGGTCCCAACTCTCCATGTGTAAGGGAATATTACTACAGCCATAATATTTACGGGAAACCTAGAGAATGGACACACTGTGAATACGAAAGGTTTCTAAAACTCAACTTAGAGTCCCTCTCCTTGTGCTCCATTTTGACCTTCCAACTGCTTTACTATCAATCTCCCAACTTGGAGCGACAGCCCGTAAAACCTCCTGGTTCTCACAGGTTGCCAATTTGGCAGAGGATGAAAGGGAAGAGGGAGAACCAATGAGAGAGTAGCTGTTAGGCATTTGGACGGGTACATGTCACTTTAATTGCCCGGCAGGAAGTAGAATTAACCAATGTCTCAGCCACCCGCTGGGAACCAGTATAGGTTTTGAACCATAATTTTGGATTTGCGGTCAGCTCACAAAAACGAGTTGAAAATGGAGCTCAGGGGCACAGCAATTTACAAACTGGCAGACAATAAAGGACAACTATCGTCCAAAAATCTTTTGAGGGAAGGCAGAGAGGCGGACTTTAAAACGAGGCAGAATAGCAGGAAACAGATTTCAAGACGTACGTTAGAATCAGCTTTCAAGCACAGGAAGAGGGGCACAACTTCGACAATGATGCACTTCTCTAAAAAGAGCGTATGTGTTTTCTCCGAAATATATTCAGGAGAAAATGCATATGCCCTTTTTGGCCAAGCAAGCAAGCAGCAATGCAAATCTACACTACAAAGAAGTATCCCTTCCCACCGGTCAAAAGGGACATCCACAAAATGTGTAAAAACCAAAAAGGCAAGACAGGCTCTGGAGATCAGGGTGCTTCGTTATGCTGATGGGCGAGATGTAAGTTGCCAACTGCCTCTCTGGAGGAGTGCACTGTGTTCCCTAAAACAAGTAAACAACAGAGCTACAGGGCCAAGGGCACTTCCAGTCTAGGGAATATACCTTTGGAAACCTGAAAATCAATAAGACAGAGCCACCCTAAAATTTAACACTGCACTGCTTACAAGAACCTCAACTTGGGTACACCTTAAGTATCCCAGGAAAGACAAAAATGGTTCAAGATATTGTGGTACTTACGTACGATGGAATATCACTCAGCCATGAAATCAATGTCATACGGCCATTAGCAGCAAAAAGAGTGGATTCAGGTACGATGATTCTAAGTGAAATAAGTCACACAGAAAAAGAAACTTATCATAAGATATCACTTGTCAAGGTCCTGTAAACATGGCTACACATGAACTGAGTTAGGAAAGATTACAGATTAACTTATCTTACAATAAGATATCACTCATAGCGGGAATGTACACATGACCACACATGAACTGAATGACAAACACAAAAGAGTCACACATTTAGAAAACATCTTCTGCCTGCTTAATGGGAAAACCGTGGTGGGTTGATGCATAAAACCACAGTTTTAAATTAGCACAGATACCGTTATATAAACCATGTATGTAATAGACAACACCTACACCCGGCACAATGAACTGGACTCAACACACCCTATTCATTGCAGAGGAATATGTCTGACTCTCAGTATTTTAAAGCATATGTATTCTCATGTCTCCATACAGGAATCATGTGTGTGTATAAAGGCATGAACACAGCACTGAAATTCAGTTAAACCCACTTATAAAAATAAATTTCAAAAGCAAAATGCAAAAACAGATAGAAAGTCTTAAAAACTACGTTCAGCACCTGTGATGCAAGCTAGATTGACCACCTTTACACCCACAGCTGGATGAGAGATAAGACTGGACACTTGGGGCTGACAAGATTGCTGAGGTTGTGTGAACAAAAGAACACCACTTAGAGCAATACTGTGTGCTACCCATTCTAGTGGTCCCAACTCTCCAGGTTTAAGGGAATCTTCCTACAGTCAAAACATGCATGGGAAACCCAGTGGATGGTACACTGTGTAATTGGGAAAGTTTTCTAAAAGGTACCTCATTTTTCCTTTTGTTGTGCTCGGCTTCGCTATTCCATCTGCATTACTCAAAATCTCCCCACTTTGAGTGTCAGCGCCTTTAACCTCCCGTTAAGCACAGTTTGCAAATTGTGCAGAGGATGAAAAGGAAGAGGGGAAATAAAAGAGAGATTAGCTGTAGGAGTTTGGATGGGCACGTGTCACTCTAGTTTCCCATCAGGAAGAAGATTTAACCAAAGGCTCAGCCTGAAGCCCCGGAACCAGACTAGTGCCTAAAGCCATCCTGCGGTATTGCAGCCAGCTCACAAATAGGCGAGTTGAAAAATGGAAATCAGGGGCACAGCAATTCACAAAATTGCAGAGTTATAAAGGACAACTATCATCCAGAAATATATTGAGGAAAGGCAGTGAAGAGGATTTGAATGCAAGGCAGAATTGAAGGAAACATATTTCAAGAGGTAGATTGGAGTCGTCTTTAAAGCACATGAAAAGTGACAGAATTTCGACAATGTTGCCCTTGGCTGAAAAGGGACTATAAGTATTTTCTTGAATATATTCGGGAGTAAATGTATATGACCTTTTTGGCCAAGCAAGCCATCAGGCATTGCAAATCCACACTTCATAGAAGTGTCCCTTACCGCCAGTCAAAAGGGCCATCCACAAATAGTGTAAAAACCACAAATGCAGGACAGGCCATGGAGAAAAGGGAGCCTGGTTACGCCGATGGACCGGATGTAAATTGCCAACAGCCTCTCTGGAGAACTGTATGTTGTTTTCTAAAACAGAGCTACAGAGCATAGCACACTTCCACTCATGGGCGTGTATTTTGGGAAAACTAAAAATCCACAACACACAGCCAGCCCAAACTTTAGGGCTGCTCTGTTTACAAGAACCTCGACTTCGGTACACTTTAAATATCCCAGTAAAGGAAAAAAAAATGGATATAGATGTTGTGGTACTTATATACAATGGAATGTCACTCAGACATAAAATCAATGTCATAAGGCCAATAGCAGCATAATGAGTGTCTTTAGGTACGATGATGCTAAGTGAAATGAGCCACAAAGAAAAAGAAACTTATTGTAATATATCACTTATAGAGGGAATGTAAACATGGCCACACATGAACTGAATTTCAAAAGAGAACAGAGTTACACATTTAGAAAACACACTTATGCCTCCTTAAGGGGAAAGGTGACGTGGGGTGATGTGTAAAAGCAGAGTTTGAAATTAGCACAGATCCCATTCCATATACCAAATATGTAATAGACAAGACCTACTCCTTTCTCAATGAACTGGACACAAAACACCCTATTCACTGAAGAGGAATATATCTGACTGGTAATAACCTTGAAACCTATGTATTTATATGTCTCCATAATGGAATCAAGTGTATGTAGATTGGCATAAACACAGATCAATGGAACAGGACAGAAAGCCCAGAGATAAACCTACATACCTATGGCTATCTCATCTATGACATAGGAGCTAAGGATATACAATGGAGAAAAGACAGTCTCTTCAGTAATTGGTGCTGGAAAAACTGGACCCCTACACATAAAGGAATGTAATTAGAACACTCCATAACACCACACAGAAAAATAAACTGTAAATTGATTAGAGATCTAAATATAAGACCAGACACTATAAAACACTTAGAGGAAACCATAGGCAGAACACTCTATGACATAAATCACAGCAAGATCCTTTTTGACCCACCTCCTAGAGAAATGGAAATAAAGACAAAAATAAACACATTGGACCTAATGAAACTTAAAAGCTTTTGCACAGCAAAGGAAACCATAAACAAGACGAAAAGACAACCCTCAGAATGGGAGAAAATATTTGCAAATGAAGCAACTGACAAAGGATTAATCTCCAAAATTTATAAGCAGCTCATGCAGCTCAATAAGAAAAAAACAAACAACCCAATCCAAAAATGGGCAGAAGACCTAAATAGACATTTCTCCACAGAAGATATACAGACTGCCAACAAACACATGAAAGGATGCTCAACATCTTTACTCATTAGAGAAATGCAAATCAAAACTACAATGAGATATCATCTCACACCAGTCAGAATGGCCATCATCAAAAAATCTAGAAACAATAAATGCTGGAGAGGGTGTGGAAAAAAGGGAACACTCTTGCACTGCTGGTGGGAATGTGAATTGGTACAGCCGCTATGGAGAACGGTATGGAGGTTCCTTAAAAAACTACAAATAGAACTACCATATGACCCAGCAATCCCACTACTGGGCATATACCCTGACAAAACCATAATTCAAAAAGAGACATGTACCAAAATGTTCATAGCAGCCCTATTTACAATAGCCCGGAGATGGAAACAACCTAAGTGTCCATCATCAGATGAATGGATAAAGAAGATGTGGCACATATATACAATGGAATATTACTCAGCCATAAAAAGAAATGAAATTGAGCTATTTGTAATGAGGTGGATAGACCTAGAGTCTGTCATACAGAGTGAAGTAAGTCAGAAAGAGAAAGACAAATACTGTATGCTAACACATATATATGGAATTTAAGAAAAAAAAATGTCATGAAGAACATAGGGGTAAGACAGGAATAAAGACACAGACCTAATAGAGAATGGACTTGAGGATATGGGGAGGGGGAAGGGTAAGCTGTGACAAAGTGAAAGAGCGGCATGGACATATATACACTACCAAACGTAAGGTAGATAGCTAGTGGGAAGCAGCCGCATAGCACAGGGAGATCAGCTCGGTGCTTTGTGACAGCCTGGAGGGGTGGGATAGGGAGGGTGGGAGGGAGACGCAAAAGGCAGGGGATATGGAAACATATGTATATGTATAACTGATTAAATTTGTTATAAGGCAAAAAATTAAAAAAAAGGATTAATATGGGGGATAAAAAAAGGTTTTCAAGATAAAAAAATATATATATAATAAGACTATGCATCTTTAAAAAAAAAAAAAAAACTCCGCCCTGCTTCTTGTACGTACATTGTGCTTTCGTGTTTCTTCTTTTTTTCCCCATTACTTGACTTCTCAGAGGTCATTTTATTTTCTGCCCTGCCATACCACAGTACCAACTCTTAGACATTTTGATTAGTTGTGTGCTTTTTCTGTTTCTTAATTTACTATGGAAACACTGCTTATATTTACCCTTTTATTTATCAGTTTAAATAAAAAGAGGTAACATATATGTATATATACACACACACATGACATATGTAACATAATATACATATACAAAAAAAAAAGAATGGGAGAAAATATTTTCAAATGAAGCAATTGACAAAGGATTAATCTCCTAACTTGACAAGCACCGCATGTAGCTCAATATCACAAAAACAAACAACCCAATCCAAAAACGGGCAGAAGACCTAAATAGACATTTCTCCAGAGAAGATATACAGATTACCAAGAAACACATGAAAGGATGCTGAACATCACTAATCATTAGAGAAATGCAAATCAAAACTACCCTGAGGTATCACCTCACAGCAATCAGAGTGGCAATCATCAAAAAAATCTACAAAACAATAAATGCTGGAGAGGCCTTTATTGGAGAAAAGGGAACACACTTGCACTGTGGGTGGGAATGTAAATTGATATGGGCACTAGGGAGAACATTACGGAGGTTCCTTTAAATAACTAACAACAGAAGTACCATACGACACAACAATCCAACTACTGGGCATTTGCCTTGCGAAAACCATTATTCAAAAAGAGTTATGTACAAAAATGTTCATTGCAGCTCTATTTGCATTAGCCAGGACATGGAAGCAACCTAAGTGTCCATCGACAGATGAATGGATAATGAAGATCTGGCACATATATACAATCAAATATTACTCAACCATAAAAAGAAGCAAAACTGAGTTATTTGTACTGAGGTGGATGGACTTAGAATCTGTCCTACACAGTGAAGTAAGTCAGAAAGGGAAAAACAAATACTGTATGTTAACAGAGATATATGGAATCTAATGAAGAAAAAAAACGATTTTGAAGAACCTAGTGGCAGGACAGGATTAAGGACACAGACATAGAGAAAGGACTTGAGGACACCAGAAGGGGGATGGGTAAGCTGGGACGAAGTGAGAGAGTGGCATGGACATAAATACATTACCAAATGTAACACCGATAGCTACTGGGAAGCAGCCACATAGAACAGGGAGATCAGCTCGGTGCTTTGGGACCACATCAAGGGGTGGGATATGGAGTGTGGGAGGGAGATGCAAGAGGGAGGGGATCTGGTGATATTTGTATATGTATAGCTGATTCACTTTGTTATACAGCAGAAACGAACACTCCACTGTTAAGCAATTATACTCCAATAAACGTGTAAAAGGAAAAAAAAGAAAAGAAAGCCCAAGGATAAACCTACACACCTATGGTCAACTAATCTATGACAAAGGAGGCAAGACTATACAATGGAGATAAGACAGTCTCTTCAATCATTGGTGCTGGGAAATATGGACAGCTACATGTAAAAGAATGAAATTAGAACACTCCCCTACACCATACATAAAAATATATTCAAAATGGATTAGAGACCTTAATGTAAGACTGGACAGTATAAAACTCTGAGAGGAAAACTTACGAAGGATACTCTGACATAAATCACAGCAAGATCTTTTTTGATCCACCTCCTATAGTAATGAAATACAAAATAAAACTAAACAGATGGGACCTAATGAAACGTAAAAGCTTTTGCAAAGCAAAGGAAACTACAAACAAGACGAAAAGACAACCCTCAGAATGGCAGAAACTATTTGCAAATGAATCAATGGACAAATGATTAATCTCCAATATATATAAACAGCTCATGCAGCTCAATATTAATAAAACAAACAACCCAATACAAAAATGGAAGATCTAAATAGACATTTCTTCCAAGAAGTCATAGAGATGGCCAGTACACACATGAAAATTTGCTGAACATCACTAATTATTAGAGAAATGGAAATCGAAACTACAATGAGGTATCACGTCACACCTGTTAGAATGGGCATCATCAGAAAATCAACAAACAACAAATGCTGGAGAGGGTGTGGAGAAAAGGAACCTTATTCCACTATTGTTGGGAATGTAAATCGATACAGTCTCTATGGAGAACACTATGGAGGTTCCTTAAAAAACTAAAAATAGAATTACCATATAATCCAGCAATCCCACTACTGGGCATATACCCAGAGAAAACCATAAATCAAAAAGACACATTCACCACAATGTTCACTGCAGCAATATTTACAATAGACAGGTAATGAAAGCAACCTAAGTGCCCACAGACAGACGAATGGATAAAGATATGGTACATATATACAATGGAATATTACTCAGCCATACATAGGAATGAAATTGGGTCATTTGTAGAGACCTTGATGGATCTAGAGACTGTCATACAGAGTGAAGTAAGTCAGAAAGAGAAAAACAAATATTGTATATTAATGCATATATGTGGAACCTAGAAAAATGGTACAGATGAACCGGTTTGCAGGGCATAGATAGAGACACAGATGTAGAGAACAAACATATGGACACCAAGGGGGGAACGCCATGTGAGGTTGGTTGTGGGATGAATTGGGAGACTGGGATTCACATGTGCACACTTATATGTATAAAATAGATATCCAATAAGAACCTGCTGTATAAAAGAAATAAATTTAAAAAAAATAAAAATAAATAAAAAACATTTAATAAAATAAAACAGAAAAAAAGTTTTTCCCTTCACATAGACGTCTTTATATTAATGCATTATTTCCATGTTTATATCTCCAAATTAAAAAAAAGAGGAATAAATAAAATCTAACTTGAACCAAAAAGAAAAAAGAAAAAAGAAAACAGAACTCACCAGTTATACAGAGGAAAATCGTATCAGGGTACTTGCTCCAGTGGTAAAAAATTCTTAAGTTGGTCAGAGGTGGGAAATTGTCTCCCATGCAATCAGCAGTGCTCCACCCCACAAGGAGCATCCTCATTGCAAAGCTGGGGGACTGTGTCGAGGCGTCTGTGAGTAAATGTGAGCTGAGCCCCAGTCCTGCTGCAGCTGAACTCTTCCCACCCTTTCCAGGTAAAACACCTGAATATGTACAAGCACTTGCAAGCCTAGAGGAAGGGCTGTGGAGCCACACTAGCGAGAGCACGCAGGCCGACTTAGTGCCTGCAGGCCAGCCAGGATGGTCCTGGCACCAGATGCTCTTCTGGAATCTTTCCATTTCCCTGCCTGAGATACCCCTCCTGCCACGGCACCCACTGCTTTTTTAATTCCTCACCTCTGCCTGGGGAGAAATTCCAGTGGCAGGTATGGGTGACACATCCTCTTCTTTAGCAGGTGGCAGCCTGGCAACTCCTGCAGAAAGTCCAGCAGAGCCCCACTCACACTGGGCCACCCACAAAGCCACGGCCCCTCACTCCCTCCCACCACCCCAGCCCCGAAACTGCTGACGGGGCAGAGAATATGGCGTCAGGCACAGCTACAGGGGCTCTTGCTGACTGGAGATGTGTTTATATTGGCCTCAAACCAGGCACACCTGTGGGGGGGGGCCGGCAGGCAGTGTCAGGCTGCCGAAATCAGCCAATCCTCACCCCTCAGGGGCTCACAGTTGCAGATAATGAACCTTGCTAAACGGGTCAGTCCCAAGGAACAGGTGTGGGCTCTTGAGAGTCAGGCTAGACAAGGGGCTGCAGCTGCGGCTTGTTTTCTTATCATTTTATCTGGTCCATAAGTGGAAAACAACTTCAAGAAGACCCTATCCTAATGAGAGGAACCCAGGAGTCAGGCAGAGGAGTGATGGTGGGTGGAGACAGAGGCCTGGTGCCCTGGCTGCAGTGGAAGTGTCTGGAAGACCAGGCAGAGAGAGGCTGCACAGAGTGATAGCCAGGGTCACAGACCTGTCAGAGCTGCTGTTTGTTAGTTCAAGTCCTGCTCTGAGGTGTTCTGTGTCAGCTGTGAGCGACAGGTGAGCTGGGGGTTCTCTGCCAGGTGGGCTATGTGCACAGTTCCTGTGTGTCCAGCCCTGCTGGGGTACCTGCCCAGGGGAGTTCTGTATCCTGGGAAGGGCCTGACTATGAGAGCCCCATGGGCTGCTGGGTAGCTGCACAGGTGAGCTCCATACCCTGGGAGGGACTTGAACACGAGAGCGCCGTGGGCTGTGGGGTGTCGGATGCAGCCCAGGTGAGCTCCATATCCTGGGATTGACCTGACCACGAGAGCCCCATGGGCTGCTGGAGACCTGGTAAAGGATATCAGGACAGTCAGTGAAGCCACCGAGGATATACATCCAGTAGCTCCTATTTCCTACACACTGCTGCTCATTCTACCATCCACCAGGCCATGACATTCTGTATTAGACTTCAATGATGCCTTCTTCTGTATTCCATTCATCTCAGAGTCACAAGAATTTTTGGCTTGTGAGTGGCAGGACACAACATGCAACACAAGCAATAATGCTGGGCTGTCCTGCACCAATGGTTCAAAAATCCCCACACCATCATTGGGGAAATGTCCTCTAAAGACCTAAAAGTTCTACCTCTGTAAAAGGGAACCCTCCTTCAATATGCAGATGACATTCTGATCGCCAGGCCTACTAAAGACGCCTCTGAACTACCTAGCCAAGAAAGGATAGAAGGTGTCCAAGAAAAAGGCTCAAATATCCCAGGCTCAGGTGACATGCCTGGGCTTCATTCTCACAGATATTCGGAGAAACGCATCCCAGGATAGGGAAGAATCCATTTGCAGCCTTACCTCTTCTAAAACTAGAAGACAGCTTAGGGGTTCCTGGGGAGGCCAAGGTTTTCTGCATCTGGATCCCTAACTACAGTCTAATTGCTGGGCATCTACATGAAACACTGACACGAAAAGATGATGATCCTTTTGAATAGAATCCAGAAGCAGCCTTTCAAGAATGGAAAGAGCAGTCAATTCAGATCCTTACCCAGGAACTCGCTACTTTAGCTAAACCCTTGGACCTTTACATAGCCGGTCAAAGGTTAATCGCCCTTGGGGCCTTAGTGCAAAAACTGGGACCACTTGAAATGGAGCAACACAAGAATGCCCTTCAGGTATGATAAACTATGGTCACTAAGGGCTTTGCCCACCGACTCATCAGGCCAGGATACTGGGGTATCTAAAAAGCTAGAAATCAGCAGCCCACAAGGCCAGCTCCCTCCTAAGGGAAAAGGACCGCACGTGGTGATCCTAACCACCCATCATGCCCTGAAGTTGCAGGGGTCGCTCTGTGGACACACTGACCTCGAGTGAGGAGGCCCTCCAACTCCAACCTCCAGAGAGACAAATGGGGGCATCGGGCCCCCAAGATGACTAGTGTGACCATCACTTGACCTGCAGTTTCTCTCAGAAAACAAGAAGACTGTGCCCCAAAAGAGCAGACTACTGCTTGCAGGACTTACTGCACCCAGAGGGGAGCTAATAAGCTTGGCGGGGGAAAAGTATATCACGCTTTCACCATAGAAAACCCTACAGACTACCGCGGTGATGTTGGCCAATATGACCGCCTGGACAGCTGGCTACTTCTAAAGGCCGTTGACTCAGTGGACGTCATGGTCCTGGATCACCACTGACCCTGGACTGTCTGGGAGTTGCACGGGCAGGGCTCTGACACATGGTGCTGTTTGTACATTAATTCAGGGACCTAATTAAAGAAAGCACAGACTACTGGTCAGAGCATCTAGGCTGGCAAAAAACGTCAGCCTAATGTCACCGAACAAATGTGGGGTGGGGCGAAACCTGCCACCACAGCATCTCTGCACATCTCTTTCCTGGACCCTTAAAGGTCATTAGAATCTATAACACTTCCAATGCTGGTGCTCAGGCGTACGAGAAGTGAGGCAGGAGGCCTTGGGACAATCAACCTCACATGGAGGCTGGTGGGGAGACGTTTTGCCCCTCCCCCTAGGTATCAGGGCTCCCACCACAGCATGAAGCAGTTACAAAAGAGGGATCTGCACCCTCAACACCCCAAGAATGAGGAACGGAACAAAAAGCAGAGGAGGTGTTCGTCTCTGGCAACGTTCATTAAAAATTCCTGGGAGATAAAAAGAGAATCTGGGCAATAAAATAAAGTCTAACCTGCTTTTCCTTTGTTCTTTGTCTAATTTCACGTGCTCCTAGGGTTCCGCATGCAGAGGTCCCACACCCGGCACTTCAGACACGATTTCCTAGTGCAGAATGGCTGGGTCGACACCTCAGCTAGCGGAGTCCCATGCAGACTCCACGGCATAGAGCCTGAGCGGCAGCCAACCCAGCCCTCGAGAGCTCCATCCCCTAACTCCCACTGACGCTGCCGGGATCCCTACACAGCAGCCCAGCCCACAGCCCGTGGGGGAGTGCACACTCTCACCTCTCCATTCGGTTTTCAAAATAATGTTTCCTTTGCTTCTGAACCAAACTCAGTCTTGATCTGTTGGCTCCAATGACACTGGGCACGGGGACTCCTGTTTGGGTCCACTCTGGAGGATCAGTAACAGAAATTGAGAACATTGTAACTTCAATGAACAGATGTGTGAGCCAAACTGTAGTTAACATAGAGCAGTGTATAATGCTCGGGTAAAATAAGATTGTTCTAAGACTTACATTTGATATTTCCATCACATTACTATAAGCAAGTTTAGTGAAGACGTCTGTCTTATTTGTCAGGTCAACATTAGAGAAATGAAGTGATTTATTTCCATGGATGTACATCGAATACTCTTGGCTGAAGCTTCAATCTTGTTTTGAATGCTTTTCCATTGAAAAGGATGCCTCTCTTTCAGCTCCCCTATTTCCGAGAAGTATAAAATCATATAATTTATTATTACCAAAGGGGAAAGTTAGGAAAAGGGATAAATTAACAGTTTGGGATTAACACATACACACTGCTATGTATAAAATAGATCATCAACAAGGAATTACTGTATAGCACAGGGAACTACACTGAATATTTTGCAATAACCTATAAGGGGAAATAATCTGAAAAAGAATCGATATTTTTATTGACATCATCTATCAATGACAGATAAAATGTAACCTAAGCAAGGCCGATGGTGAGCGCTTCTGAACCTGAAGATTTCCATCATCTAAAGTTTGGGCTCTGCCTATTTCCCAAGGCCCTTAATGGACATACGTGTAGCCGTAGCTTAAAAATTCCCCAGTTTGGGTTTCGGGGAGACACTGATTTGGAAACATCCCTGGTGTTCTCCTTCCATGCACTGGACCCTTCCGACAGCTAAAACATGCCTGTCACACCTAGAGGATGGTACACCGTTTGATCGGAAAGAGTTTGGAAAAGGCACCTCATCTCCTTATCGCCTAGTGCTCGGGTTCACCCCTCCAGCATCTTTCCTGACAATCTCCTCACTTGGGGATATCAGCACCGTCAACATCCTGTTGCACACAGTTTGCAATTTGTCCAGAGGATGAAGCAGAAGGATGATAAAAATTTAGAGACAAGTCTTAGGTGTTCAGACAGGCACATGCCACTCTAATTTCCAATCCGGAAGACAAATTCATCAAAGGCTAGAATTGCCCACGGAAAGAGAATAGGGCTAGAGGAAATCCAGCTGTTTTGTGTCCAGTTTCCAAAAACACAAGTTGAAAAATGGAACTCAGGGGCACTAAAATTCATGAAACTGCAGAGTTGAAAATATCTATTGTTGAAAAATGTCTTGAGGTAAGTCACAGAAAAGGACTTGTAAGCAAGGGGGCGTGGCAGGAAACAGATTTGAAGAGGTAGAAAGGACTCCCCATTAAAGCACAAGAAAAGGGGCTGAACATCGCCAATGATGCACTTGGCCCTAAAGGGCGTATGCATTTTTTTCTGAATATATTCAAGTAAAGGCCATACACACTTTTTATCCAACCAAACAGGTGGGCACTGGAAATCAATACTACAAAATGTATCACTTCACATCAGTCAGAAGGGCCATCCACATAAAGTGTAAACACCAGAAATGCAGGACAGGGTGGGGAGAAAAGGGAGCCCTGTGAGGCTGATAGTGGAAATGTAATTTGCCAACGGCCACTCTGGAGAAGTGTATTGTGTTTGCTAAAACATCTGAAAACTGAGCTACAGAGCATAGGGCACTTGTACTCATGGGCGTAAACCTTGGGAAATACAAAAAATGACAGAAAACAGGCACCCCAACGTTTACCACCTCTCTGTTAAAAAGGGCCTCCACTTGGATATAACCTAAATGTCCCTGGAAGGATAAAATGGATAAAAGAGATGGGGTACTTATGTAGAGTGCAATATTACTCATCCCGAAATCAATGAAATAAGGCCAGTTGGAACAACTCTGGAGGAGTTACATACGATCATTCTAAGTGACACATGTCAGAAAGGAAAAGACACATATCATAAGATGTCACTTAAAGGTGGAATCAAAAATGGCTACACATGAAATAAACTACAAAACAGAAACATAGTCAAATATGTAGAAAATAGACATAAGGCTGCTAAATGGGAAAGGTGGGGAATGGTGAGGTATTATCCAGGAGGTTGAAATTAGCAAAGATACCATTAAAAGTACCGAATTGAATAACTGGCAAGGCCTACACGGTACCTCAAAAAACTGCACTCAGTCCACTCAAGTCACTGGAAAATAATACATATGACTCGTAAGCATCTGAGAAAGAATTAATTGTTGTCTCACAGTACATGAATCAAGTGGATGTACAGCAGCAAAAAAACAGAGCTTTGAAAATCAGCTGTAACCAATATAAAAATAAATTTAAAAATATTTATGAAAACAGTGAGACAGATAAAAATTCTTACAACTTTTGTTGAAGGGCTACGATGTAACATGGATTGAACACATGTAGACCCACAGCAGGATGATATATAAGGCTGGAAGCTATGCACGCTAAGAGATGTTAGAGAGGCTGGGTGAGGAAATGCAGACCTTTTAAAGTAATACTGCCTGGTACCCATTCCATGGGTCCCAAATCTGCAGTTTCAAGGGAATCTTCTGACAGGGAAAACATGCCTGGGAAACCGAGATGAATGTACACCGGGTGCTCAGGAGAGGTGTGTAAAATGCACATCATTTTTGATCTCCTGGTGCTGGGGTTCGCCATTCCAGCCACATTACTAACAATCTCCCCACTTGGAGAATCAGCACCTTTAACCTCCTGTTTCACACAGTTTGCAAATTTTGCAGAGGATAAATGGGAAGAGGAGGAACCAATGAGAGATTAGCTGTAGGAGTTTTGACAGGCACATGCCACTCTAATTTCCCATTAGGAAGAAGTATTAACCAAAGGCTCATCCTGCCTCCCCAGAACCAGAATAGGGCCGGAAGCAATCCAATGGTTTGGCGGTCAGCTCACAAAAAAAGCGAGTTGCAAAATGGAGCTCAGGAGCAGACAATTCAAAGACCTGCAAAGATATAAATGATAACCAACGTCCAAAAATATATTCAGGTAAGGCAACGAAGAGGTTCTGAATGAGAGGCAGAATTGCAGGAAACATTTTTCAAAAGGTAGATTGTACTCACATTTAAAGCATATGAAAAGCAGCAGAATTTCTAAAATGATGCAGTTTGGCAAAAGGGTGTATGCGTTTTTTTCGTGAATATCTTCAGGAAAAAAACACATACAGAGTTTTTGGCCAACCAAGCAAGAGGGAAATGCAAATCCGCACAATAAAGAAGTCTCAATTTCCACTGCTCAGAAAGGCCATCCAAAAAATGTGTACAAATCAAAAATGCAGGAGAGACCATGGAAAACATGGAGAATAGTCACTCTGATGGGTGGGGTATAAATATCCAAGAGCTACTCTGAAGAAGTGTATGCTGTTTCCTAAAACATCTAAAATACAAAGCCCCCGAGCAAAGGGGACTTCAACTCATGGACATATAACTTGGGAAGACTAAATATCAACAAGACACAGGCACCCCAAAGTTTAGGGCTGTTCTGCATACAAGAACCTCAACTTCGGTACACCTAAAGAATCCCAGGAAAAAGAGAAATGCATAAAGAACTTGTGGTAATTTTGTACAACGGAATATCACTCAGACGTGAAATCAATGTCATAAGGCCAGTAGCAGCATAATGAGAGGATTTAGGTATGATGATTCTAAGGGAAATTAGTCACACAGAAAAATAATCTTATCATAAGATATCACTTACAGATGGAATGTCAACATCACAACACATGAACTGAATTAGGAAAGAGAGCAGCATCTCACATTTAGAAAACACTCTTATGCCTCCTTAAGGGTAAAGGAGAAGTGGGGTGATGCATAAAACCAGAGTTTGATATTAGCACAGGTACCATTCCATAAACCAAATACAGAATAGACAAGACCTACACCTTCCTCAGTGAACGGGACTCAAAACCCCTATTCCCCACAGAGGAATATATCTGATTAGTAAGAATCTTAAAACCTATGTATTGATATGCCTCTGTAAGGTAATCAAGTGTGTCTACACCGGCATAAACACGTCAGTGAAAATCAGCTCAACCCCATTATAAAAATGAATTTCAAAAACAAAACAAAAAAACAGCGAAATTCTTACACAATTCCTTCAGGGGTTCTGATGAAACCTAGAATGACCCTATCTGCAAAGACAGCTGGATGAGACATAAGGCTGGACACTTGGGACTGAGAGGACTGGTGAGATTGGGAGAGAAAATGCAGACCCTTTAAAGTAGTAATGCATGCCACCATTCCATGGGTCCCAAATCTCCAGGTAGAAGGGAATATCACTACAGTTATAACATGTATGGGAAACCTAGAGAATGGACACCCTGTGATGGCGAAAGGTTTCTGAAAGTCTCCTACTTTTTCCTCTCCTTTTGCTACAGTTTGGCATTCCAACACCTTTACTATCAATCTCCCAACTTAGGAGAGTCATCCCCTATAACCTCCTGGTTCGCACAGTTTGCTAATTGTGCAGAGGATGAAAGGGAAGAGGGAGAACCAATCAGAGAGTAGATGTAGGCATTTGGACGGACACATGTCACTCTAAATTCCCGTCAGGAAGAAGAATTAACCAAAATCTCAGCCACCCACAGGGAACCAGTATAGCCACCCCTGGAACCAGTAAAGTTCCTGAAGCAAAATTGTGGATTTGCGGTCAGCTCCCAATAATGGGATTTGAAAATTGGAGCTCAGGGGCAAAGCAAATCAAAAACCTGCAGAGTTATAAAGGACTACTCTCTTCCAAAAATCTGTTGAGGGAAGGCAACAAAGCAGACTTGAAAATGAGGCAGAATTGCACAAAACATATTTCAAGAGGTAAATTGGAATCGCCTTTATAGCACAGGAAAGGCATCACAACTTCGAGAATGATGCACTTGGCCAAAAACAGCGTATGACTTTTCTCCTGAATATATTCAAGAGAAAAGGCATAGGCCCTTTTTGGCCAATCAAGCAAGCGTGCAATGCAAATCCACACTACAAAGAATTTTCACTTCCCACAGGTCCAAAAGGACATCCGAAAATCTGTAAAAAACAGAAAGGCAAGATAGAGATGACAAGGGCATAAAGCAATATGATCCCAAGGGTCATGGAGGACTGTGATGACAAGCGCATGGAGCATTGTGATAACAAGATTATGTATCATTTTGCTGTCAAAGGCATTGTGATGACAAGGTTCATGGAGCACTGTGATGACAAGCGTCATGGAGCATTGTGATTACAGGGTTCATGGAGCATTGGGATGACAAGGGCATGGAGCATTTTGATGACAAGATTCCCGGATCATTGTGTTGTCAGGGTTCATGGAGCGTTGTGATGACAGTGGTCATGGAGCATTGTGATGACAGAGGTCATGGAGCACTGTGATGAGAACGTCATGGAGCATTGGGCTGAAAATGTTCATGGAGTATTGTGATGACAGCGGTCAAGGAGCATTGTGATGACAAGGTACTGGAGCATTGTGATGAGAAGACCATGGAGCCATGTGATGGCATGTCTCATGGAGCATTCTGATGAAAAGGGTCATGGAGCATTGTGATTACAGGTGTCTTGGAGCATTGTGATGGCAAGGGCATGGAACATTGGGATGAGAATGTCATGGAGCGTTCTGATGACATGCATCATGGAGCTTTGTGATGACAAGGGCATGGAGCATTGTGATTACAGTGGTCTTGGAGCATTGTGATGACAAGGGCATTGAACATTGGGATGAGAATGTCATGGAGCGTTCTGATGACATGCATCATGGAGCTTTGTGATGACAAGGGCATGGAGCATTGTGATTACAGGGGTCTTGGAGCACTGTGAGGGAAAGGGCATGTAACATTGTGATGAAAAAGGCATGGAGCCTTGTCATGACAGGGATCAAGGAGCATACTGATGACAAGTGTCAGGGACCATTGTGATGACAAGGGTATTGAGCATTGTGATGACAAATGTCATGGAGCATTGTGATTAGAAGACCATGGATACTTGTGATGACAAGCGTTATGGGGAGTTGTGATGATAAGTGTTATGGAATATTGTGATCACAAGGATTTGGAGCATTGTGATGACAGAGGTCATAGAGCATTTTGATTTCATTGCGACGACAATAGCATGAAGCATTATTGTGATGTGCATTGGTCCATTTTGATGACAGCGTTCATGGAACATTGAGATGAAAAGGGGCATGGAGCATTATGATTACAGGAGTCTTGGATCATTGTGATGAAAAGGGCATGGAACATTGGTCTGAAATGTTTCATGGATTATTGTGATGAGAGGGGGCAAGGAACATTGTGATAACAAGGGCACAGAACACTGTGATACATGGTACATGGAGGATTGTAATGACAAGTGCATGGAGCATTGTGAGAAGAATGGCATCGAGCATTGTGATGAAAAGCATCATGGATCCTGTGATGACAAGGGCTTGGAACAATGTGATGAGAGGTTTTTGGAGCATTGTGATGACAATGGCATGGAGCATTGTGATGCCAAGTGTCATGGAATTTTGTGATGACAGAGGTCATGGAGCATTTTGATGACAAGGATGTGGTGAATTCTCTTGTGAAGGGCAGGGAGCATTGTGATGACAGGGTCATGGAGCAATTTGATGAAAAGTGTCATGGAACATTTTGATGACAGGGGTTATGGAACATTGTGATGTCAGGAGTCATGGAACATTTTCATGACGGTGTTGTGGACCATTGTGATGACAGGGGAGTGGGTGTATTGTGATTACTAGTGAGGGAACATTTTGATATCATTCGTGAGAGAGCATTTTGATAAGAAGTGCATGGAGCATTGTGATGACAAGTTTAATGGAGCATTGTGATGACAAGGTTGTGGAGCATTGTGAAGAGAAGCACATGGCGCATTGTGATGACATGGGTCATGGAGCACTGTGCTGACAAAGGAATGGAGCATTGTGATGACAAGGGTCAACGAGCATTGTGATGAAAATTTCATGGAGCATTTTGGTGACAAAGGTCACAGAGCCTTGTGATGACGAGGGCATGGACCATTGTAATGACAAAAGTCATGAAGCATTGTGATGACTGGAGTCACGGAGCATTGTGATGACAGGGGTCATAGAGCTTTATGATGAAAAGGCAAAGAGCATTGTGATGACAGGGGCATGGAGCATTGGCCTGACATGTTTCATGGATTATTGTGATGACAGTGGGCATGGTGCAATGTGATGACAAAGGCATGGAGCATTGTGATGAGAAGGTCGTGGAGTATTTTGAAGACAGGTCTCAGGGAGCATTGTGATGACATATGTCATGGTCCATTGCGATGACAATGGAATGGAACATTGTGATGCCAAGTGTCATGGAGGATTGTGATGACAAATATAATGGAGCATTTTGATGACAAGGGCTTGGAGCATTGTGATGACAATGGACATGGAGCATTGTGATGACAAGGGCATGGAGCATTGTGATGACAAGGGCCATTGAGAATTTTGATGACAATTTCATGAAGCATTGTGTTGACAAGCACATGGAGCTTCCTATGACAGGGGTCATGGAGCATTTTGATGACAAGTGCATAGAGAATTGTGATGACAAATCATGTAACACTGTGATGAGAAGTGTCATGGAGCATAGTGATGCCAAGAACGAGAAGAATTGTGATGACAGGGGACATGGAGCATTGTGATGACCAGGTCATGGAGCATTGTGATGGCAAGACCGTGGAGCTTTGTGATGAGAAGACCATGGATAATTGTGATGACGAGCGTCATGGAGCACTGAAATGACAAGGGGAATGGAGCATTGTGATGAGAGTGGCCATGGAGCATTGTGATGACAAGGGTCATGGAGCATTTTGATGACAAATGCGTGGAGCATTGTGATGAGAAGACCATGGATAATTGTGATGACGAGCGTCATGGAGCACAGTAATGACAAGGGGTATGGAGCATTGTGATGACAGTGGCCATGGAGCATTGTGATGACATGTGTCATGGAGCATTCTGATGACAAGCTTGTGGAGTATTGTGACGACAATGACATGGAGCATTGTGATGAAAAGGGCATGGAGCATTGTGATGAAAAAGGCATGAAGCCATTTCATGACAGGTTTCAAGGAGCATTCTGACGACAAGTGTCAGGGAACATTGTGATGACAAGTGTATTGAGAATGGTGATTAAAAAGGTCATGGAGCATTTTGACGAAAAGTGCATGGAGTATTGTGATGACAGGCATCATGGAGCGTTGTGATGACAAGTGTTATGGAACATTGTGATCACAAGTGTTTGGAGCATTGTGATGATAGAAGTCATGGATCATTTTGTTTTCAAGGAGCATGGAGCATTTTGATGACTAGGGCATGAAGCAATGTGATCCCAAGGTTCATGGAGGATTGTGATGACAATGGTATGGGAGTATTGTGATGACAAGCAAATGGAGCATTGTGATGACAAGGTCATGTAGCATTTTGCTGACACAGGCATGGAGCATTGTGATGACATGTGTCATGGAGCACTGTGATGAAAATCATCATGGATCATTGTGATTACAGGGGTCATGGAGCATAGGGATGGCAAGGGCATGGATCATTGTGATGACAAGTGTCATGGAGCATTGGGCTGAAAATGTTCATGGAGCATTGTGATGACTAGGGTATGGAGAATTGTGATGACAAGAGTCCAGGGTCACTGTGTTGTCAGGGGTCATGGAGCATTGTGATGACAGTGGTCATGGAGCATTGTGATGATAGGGATCATGAAGCATTGTGATGAGAAGTTCCTGGAGAATTGGACTGAAAATATTCAGGAAGTATTGTGAGGACAGGGGTCATGGAGCATTGTGATGACAAGGGAATGGAGCACTGTGATGAAAAGTTCCTGGAGCTTTGTGATGAGAAGACCATGGAGCCTAGTAATAACAAGTCTCATGGAGCATTCTGATGAAAAGGGGCATGGAGTATTGTGATTACAGGGGTCTTGGAGCATTGTGATGACAAGGGCATGGAGCATTGTGATTACTGGTGTCTTGGAGCATTGTGATGAAATTGGCATGGATCACTGTTATGAAAATGATATGGAGCCTTGTCATGACAGGGTTCCAGGAGCATACTGATAACAAGTGTCAGGGAGCATTGTGATGACAAGTGTATAGAACATTGTGATGACAAAGGTCATGGAGCACTGTGATGAGAAGAGCATGGATAATTGTGATGATGAGCGTCATGGGGCGTTGTGATGATAAGTGTTATAGAACATTGTGATCACAAGGATTTGGAGCTTTGTGATGAGACAGATAATCGAATATGTTGATTTCATTGTGATGACAATAGCCTGAAGCATTATGATGATGGGCATGGTGCATTTTGATGACAGGGTTCATGGAGCACTGAGATGCAAAGGGGCATGGAGCATAGTGATTAGAGGTTTCATGGAGCATTGTGATGACAATGGCATGGAGCATTGAGATGCCAAGGGTCATGGATCTTTGTGATGACAAAAGTCATGGAGCATTTTGATGACAAGTTGGTGGTGCATTGTGATGAGAATGGCAGGGAGCATTGTGATGACAGGGTCATAGAGCAATTTGGTGAAAAGAGTCATGGAATATTTTGATGACAGGGGTTATGGAACATTGTGATGTCAGGGGTCATGGAGCATTTTGATGAAAAGGATCATGGAGAATTATGATGACATGGTTTATGGAACATTGTGATGTCAGGGGTCATTGAGCATTTTGAGCAAAAGTGTTATGGAGCATTTTGATGACAGGGATTATGGAACATTGTGATGTCAGGGGTCATCGAACTTTGTGATGATAAGTGGATGTAGCATTGCAAAGACAGGAGTCATGGAACATTGTGATGACAGGGGTGAGGGAGTATTGTGATGAATAGTGAGGTAACATGGTGATATCTGTGGTGAGAGAGCATTTTGATGAGAAGTGCATGGAGAATTGTGATGACAAGTTTTATGGAGCATTGTGGTGACAAGATTGTGGAGCATTGTGATGACAAGCGCAGGGTGCATTGTGATGACATGGGTCATGGAGCATTGTGCTGACAAGCGCATGGAGCATTGTGATGACAAGGGTCATGGAGCACTGTGTTTACAGGGGTCTTGGAGCATTGTGATGACAAGGGCATGGAGCACTGTGATTACAGGGGTCTTGGAGCATTGTGATTAAAAGGGCATGGATCATTGTGATGAAAAAGGCATGGAGACGTGTCATGACAGGTTTAATGGAGCATACTGATGACAAGTGTCAGAGAGCATTGTGATGACAAGTGTATTGAGCATTGTGATGACAAAGGTCATGGAGCATTGTGATGAGAAAACCATGGATAATTGTGATGATGAGCGTTATGGGGTGTTGTGATGATAAGTGTTATGGAACATTGTAATCACCAGGGTTTGGAGCATTGTGATGACAGAGGTAATGGAGCATTTTGATTTCATTGTGATGACAATAGCCTGAAGCATTATGATGATGGGCATGGACCATTGTGATGACAGTGTTCATGGAGCATTGAGATGAAAAGACGCATGGAGCATTTTGATTACAAGGGTCTTGGAGCATTGTGATGACAAGGGCATGGAGCATTTTGATGACAGGGCCATGGAACATTCTGATGACATGCGTCATGTAGATTTTTGATGACAAGGGCATGGAGCATTTTGATTAGAGGGGTCGTGGAGCATTGTGATGACAAGTGTCATGGAGACTTGTGATGACAAGGCCGTGGAACATTGTGATGGCAGGTGTCATGGAGCTTTGTTATGACAGAGGTAAAGGAGCATTGTGATGAGAAGGGCATGGAGCATTGGTCTGAAATGTTTCATGGATTATTGTGATGAGAGAGGGCATAGAGCATTGTGATGATAAGGGCATGGTACACTGTGAAACATGGGTCATGGAGGATTGTAATGACAAGGGCATGGGGCATTGTGATGAGAAGGGCATCGAGCATTGTGATGACAAGTGTCATGGAGCTTTGTGATGACAAGGGCATGGAGCAATGTGATGAGAGGGTTCATGGAGCATTGTGATGACAATGACATGGAGCATTGTGATGCCAGGGGTCATGGAGCTTTGTGATGACAAAGGGCATGGAGCATTTTGATGACAAGAGCATGGTGCATTGTGATGAGAAGGGCAGGGAGTATTTTGACGCCAGGGTCATGCAGCAATTTGATGAAAAGTGTATTGGAACATTTTGATGACAGGGGTAATAGAACACTGTGATGTCAGGGGTCATGGAATATTGTTATGATAAGGGGATGTAGCATTGTGAAGACAGGGGTCATTGGACATTGTGATTACAGGGGTGAGGTAGTATTGTGACGACTACTGATGAAACACTGTGATATCTCTGGTGAGAGAGCATTTTGATGAGAAGTGTATGGAGCATTGTGATTACAAGGTTTATGGAGCATTGCTATGACAATTTTCTGGACCGTTGTGATGAAAAGCGAATGGCACATTGTGATGACAAGGGTCATGGAACATTTTTCAGACAAAGGCATGGAGCATTGTGATGATAATGGTCACGGAGCATTGTGATGAAAACGGCATGGGGCATTGTGAAGAAAAAGGCATGGAGCCTTTTCGTGACAGGGTTAAAGGATCATTCTGATGACAAGTGTCAGGGAGCATTGTGATGACAAGTGTACAGAACATTGTGATGACAAAGGCCATGGAGCACTGTGATGAAAAGGGCATGGAATTTTGTGATGACAGTCATCATGGAGCATTGTGATGACAAGTGTTATGGAACATTGGGATCACAAGGGTTTGGAGCATTGTGATGACAGAGGTCATGGATCATTTTGATTTCAAGGAGCATGGAGCATTGTGATGAAAAGGGCATGAAGCAATGTGATCCCAAGGTTCATGGAGGATTGTGATGACAATGGAAATGGAGTATTTTGATGAAAAGCACATAGAGCATTGTAATGACTAGGTCATGTAGCATTTTGCTGAGAAAGTCATGGAGCATTGTGATGACAGGTGTCATGGAGCACTGTGATGACAAGCATCACGGAGCATTGTGAATACAGGGGTCATGGAGCATTGGGATGACAAGGGCATGGATCATTGTGATGACAAGTGTCATGGAGCAGTGGGCTGAAAATGTTCATGGAGTATTGTGATGACAGGGGTCATGGAGCATTGTGATGACAGAGGTCAAGGAGAATTTTGATTTCATTGTGCTGACAATAGCCTGAAGCATTATGATGATGGGCATGATGCATTGTGATGACAGGGTTCATGGAGCATTGAGATGAAAAGGGGCATGGAGATTTGTGATTACAGGGGTCTTGGAGCACTGTGATGACAAGGGCATGGAGCATTTAGTGAGAAGGCCATGGAACATTCTGATGACATGTGTCATGGAGCTTTATGATGACAAGGGCATGGAGCATTGTGATTACAGGGGTCTTGGAGCACTGTGATGACAAGTGTCATGGAGACTTGTGATGACAAGGCCATGGCACATCGTGATGGATGGGGTCATGGAGCACTGTTATGACAGGGGTAATGGAGCATTGTGATGAGAAGGGCATGGAGCATTGTGATTACAAGTTTTAAGGGGCATTGCAATGAAAAACTTGTGGACCGTCGTGATGAAAAGTGTATCGCACATTGTGAGGAAAATAGTAATGGAGCATTTTTCTGACAAAGGCATGGAGCATTGTGATGACAAGGGCATGGAGCATTGTGATGACAGGGGCATGGAGCATTCGTCTGATAAGTTTAATAGATTAATGTGACGACAGTGGACATGATGCATTGTGATGACAACTGCATGGATCATTGTGATGAGAAGGTCATGGAGTATTGTGAAGACAGGTGTCAGGGAGCATTGTGATGACATATGTCATGGTCCATTGCAATGACAATAGCAGGGAGCCATCTGATGCCTAATGTAACGGATGATTGTGATGACAAATATAATGGAGCATTGTGATGACTAGGGCTTGGAGCATTATGATGACAAGGGCCATTGAGAATTTTCAGGACAAGGTCGTGAAGCATTGTGATGACAATGTCCTAGAGCATTGTGATGAGAAAACCATGGAGCCTTGTGATGAAAAATCTCATGGAGCATACTGATGAAAATGGACATGGACCATTGTGATTACAGGCGTCTTGGAACATTGTGATGACATGTGCATGGAGCATTGTGAGGAGAAGGCCAAGAGCATTCTGAAGACATGTGTCATTGAGCTTTGTGATGACAAGGGCATGGAGCATTATGATTATATGGGTCTTGGAGCATTGTGATCAAAAGGGCATAGATCATTGTGATGAAAAAGGCATGGAGCCTTGTCATGACAGGGTTCAAGGAGCATACAGACAACAAGTGTCAGGGAGCATTTTGATGACAAGTGTATTGAGCATTGTGATGACAAAGATCATGGAGCATTGTGATGAGAAGACCATGGATAACTGTGATGACGAGTGTCATGGAGCATTGTGATGGCAAGTGTTTTGGAATATTGTGATCACAAGCGTTTGGAGCATTGTTATGACAGAGTTCATGGAGCATTTTGATTTCATTGTGATGACAATAGCATGAAGCATTATGATGATGGGCATGGTGCATTTTGATGACAGGGTTCATGAATCATTGAAATGAAAAGGGGCATGGAACATTGTGGTTACAGGGGTCTTGGAGCATTGTGATGAGAAGGGTCAAGGAGCCTTGTGATGACAAGGCCATGGAACATCGTGATGGCAGGGATCATGGATCATGGTTATGACAGAGGTAATGGAGCATTGTAATGGCAAGGGCAAGGAGCATTGTGATGAGATAGCCAGGGAGCATTCTGATGATATGTGTCATGGAGGTTTGTGATGACAAGGACATGGAGCAATGTGATGAGAACCTTCATGGAGCATTGTGATGACAATGACATGGAGCATTTTGATGACAAGTGTTATGGATCTTTGTGATGACAAAGGTCATGGAGCATTTTGATGACAAGTGCCTTGTGCATTGTGATGAGAAGGGTAGGGAGCATTGTGATGAGAGGGTCATGGAGCAATTTGATGAAAAGTGTCATGGAACATTTTGATGACAGGGGATATGGAACTTTGTGATGCCAGGGCTCATCGAACATTGTGATGATAAGTGCATGTAGCATTGTGATGACAGGAGTCATGGCACATTTTGATGACAGGGGTGAGGGAATATTGTGAGGAATAGTGATGTAACATTGTGATATCAGTGGTGAGAGAGCATTTTGGTGAGAAGTCCATGGAGCATTGTGATGACAAGGTTCATGGAGCATTCTTATCACAAGCTTGCGGCATATTTTGATGACAATGGCATGGAGCATTGTGATGAAAACGACATGGGGCATTGTGATGAAAAAGGCATGGAGCCTTTTCCTGACAGGTTTCAAGGTGCATTTTGATGACAAGTGTCAGGGAGCATTGTGATGACAAGTGTATTGAGAATTGTGATGACACAGGTCATGGAGCATTGTGATGAAAAGGGCATGGAGTATTGTGATAACAGGCATCATGGAGCGTTGTGATTACAAGTTTTATGGAACATTGTGATCACAAGGGTTTGGAGCATTGTGATGACAGAGGTCATGGATCATTTTGATTTCAAGGAGCATGGAGCATTGTGAAAACAAGGGCATGAAGCAATGTGATCCCAAGGTTCATGGAGGATTGTGATGACAATGGTAATGGAGTATTGTGATGACAAGCACATAGAGCATTGTAATGACAAGGTCATGTAGTATTTTGCTGAAAAAGGCATGGAGCATTGTGATGACAGGTGTCATGGAGCACTGTGATGACTAGAGTCACGGAGCATTGTGAAAACAGGGGTCATGGAGCATTAGGATGACAAGGGCATGGATCATTGTGATGACAAGGGTCATGGAGCATTGGGTTGAAAACGTTCATGAAGTACTGTGATGACAGGTGTCATGGAGCATTGGGTTGAAAACGTTCATGGAGTATTGTGATGACAGGGGTCATGGAGCATTGTGATTACAGAGTTCATGGAGAATTTTGATTTCATTGTTCTAACAATAGCCGGAAGCATTATGATGATTGTCATGATGCATTGTGATGACAGGGTTCATGGAGCATTGTGATGAAAAGGGGCATGGAGCATTGTGATTACAGGGGTCTTGGAGCATTGTGATGACAAGGGCATGGAGCACTGTGTGGAGAAGGACATGGAACATTCTGATGACATGTGTCATGTAGCTTTGTGATGACAAGTGCATGGAGCATTGTGATTACAAGAGTCTTGGAGCATTGTGATGACAAGTGTCACGGAGCCTTGTGATGACAAGGCCATGGAAAATTGTGATGGCAGGGGTCATGGAGCATTGTTATGACATGGGTAATGGAGCATTGTGATGAGAAGGGAATGGAGCATTGTGATTACAAGGTTTATGGAGCATTGCGATGACAAATTTGTGGACCATTGGGATAAAAATTGCGTGGCACATTGTGATGACAAGGGTCATGGAGCATTTTTCTGACAAAGGCATGGAGCATTGTGATGAAAAGGGTCACGGAGCATTGTGATGAAATGATCATGGAGCATTGTTGTCACAAAGGTAACAGAGCCTTGTGATGACACGGGTATCGACCATTGTGATGACAAATGTTATGAAGAATTGTGATGACTGGAGTCATGGAGCATTGTGATGACAGGGGTCATGGAGCATTGTGATGAAAAGGGCATGGAGCATTGTGCTGAGAATGGCATAGAGCATTGTGATGACATGTGTCATGGAGCACTGTGATGACAAGCGTCACAGAGCATTGTGAATACAGGGGTCATGGAGCATTAGGATGACAAGGGCATGGATCATTGTGATGACAAGGGTCATGGAGAATTGGGCTGAAAATGTTCATGGACTATTGTGAAAACAGGGGTCATGAAGCATTGTGATGACTAGTGAATGGAGCATGGTGATGACAAGGTCCTGGAGCATTGTGATGAGATGACGATGGAGACTTGTGATGACAAGTCTCATTGAGCATTCTGATGAAAAGGGGCATGGATAATTGTGATTACAGGGGTCTTGGAGCATTGTGATGACAAGGGCATGGAGCATTGTGAGGAGAAGGCCATTGAACATTCTGATGGCATGTGTCATGGAGCTTTGTTATGACAAGGGCATGGAGCATTGTGATTACAGGGTTCTTGGAGCATTGTGATGACAAGGGTCAAGGAGCCTTGTGATGACAAGGCCGTGGAACATTTTGATGGCATGGGTCATGGAGCATTGTTATGACAGAGGTAATGGAGCATTGTGATGAGAAGGGCATTCAGCATTCGTCTGAAATATTTCATGGATTATTGTGATGAGAGTTGGCATGGAGCAGTTTGATGACAAGGGCATGGTACACTGTGATACATGGGTCATGGAGGATTGTAATGACAAGGGCATGGAGCATTGTGATGAGAAGGGCATCGAGCATTGTGATGACAAGTGTCATGGAGTTTTTGATCAAAAGGGCATGGAGCAATGTGATGAGAGGGTTCATGGAGCATTGTGATGACAATGACATGGAGCATTGTGATGCCAAGGGTCATGGAGCTTTGTGATGGCAAAGGTAATGGGGCATTTTGATGACAAATGTGTTGTGCATTGTGATGAGAAGGGCAGGGAGCATTTTGATGACAGGGTCATGCAGCAATTTGATGAAAAGTGTAATGGAACATTTTGATGACATGGGTTAGAGAACATTGTTATGCCAGGGATCATGGAGCTTTGGGATGAAAAGTGTCATGGAGCATTTTGATGACAGGGTTTATGGAACATTGTGATGTCAGGGGTCAAGGAACATTGTGCTGATAATGGGATGTAGCATTGTGATGACAGGGCTCATGGAACATTGTGATAACAGTGTTGAGCGAGGATTGTGATGACTAGTGATGGAACACTGTGATATCTCATGTGAGAGAGTATTTGGATGAGAAGTGCATGGACCATTGTGATTACAAGGTTTATGGAGCATTGCAATGACAAAGTTGTGAACCGTTGTTAGGAAATGCACGTGGCACATTGTGATGTCAATGGTCATGGAGCACTGTTTTGACAAAGACATGGAGCATTGTGATGACAATGGTCACAGAGAACTGTGATGAAAAGTCCATGGAGCATTGTGGTTACAAAGGTCACAGAGCCTTGTGATGACGCGGGCATGGACCATTGTGATGACAAACTTTATGAAGCATTGTGATGACTGAAGTCACGGAGCATTGTGATGACAAGGGTCATGGAGCAGTGTGATGACAAGGGCATGGAGCATTGTGATGACTGGGGCATGGAGCATTGGTCTCACATGTTTCATAGATTATTGTGATGACAGTGGGCATGGTGCATTGTCATGACAAGGGCATGGAGCATTGTGATGAGAAGGTCATGGAGTACTGTGAAGACAGGTGTCAGGGAACATTGTGATGACATATGTCATGGTCCATTGCGAAGACAATGGCATGGAGCATTGTGATGCCAAATGTAATGGAGGATTGTGATGACAAATATAATGGAGCAATGTGATGATTAGGGCTTGGAGCATTATGATGACAAGGGCCACTGAAAATTTTCATGACAAGGTCGTGAAGCATTTTGATGACAATGCCCTGGAGCATTGTGATGACAAAACCATGGAGCCTTGTGATGACAAGTCTCATGGAGCATACTGATGAAAACGGGCATGGAGCATTGTGATTACACGGGTCTTGGAACTTTGTGATGACAAGGGCATGGAGCATTGTGAGGAGAAGACCACGGAGCATTCTGATGGCATGCATCATTGAGCTTTGTGATGACAAGGGCTTGGAGCATTGTGATTATATGGGTCTTGGAGCATTGTGATGAAAAGAGCATGGATCATTGTGATGAAAAAGGCATGGAGACTTGTCATGACAGAGTTCAAGGATCATACAGACAACAAGTCTCAGGGAGCATTTTGATAAAATGTGTATTGAGCATTTTGATGACGAAGGTCATGGAGCATTGTGATTAGAAGACCATGGATAATTTTGATGACGACCGTCATGGGGCATTGTGATGACAAGTGTTATGGAATATTGTGATCACAAGGGTTTGGAGCATTGTTATGACAGAGGTCATGGAACATTTTGATTTCTTTGTTATGACAATCGCATGAAGCCTTATGATGATGGGCATGGTGCATTGTGATGACAAGGTTCATGGATCATTGAGACGAAAAGGGGCATAGAGCATTGTGATTACAGTGTTCTTGGAGCAATGGGATGAGAAGGATCATGGAGCCTTGTGATGACAAGGCCATGGAACATCGTGATGGCACGGGTCATGGAGCATTGTTATGACAGGGGTAATGGAGAATTGTGATGGCAAGGGCATGGAGCATTGTGATGAGAAGGCCATGGAGCATTCTGATGACATGTGTCATGGAGCTATGTGAAGACAAGTGCATGGAGCAATGTGATGAGAGCGTTCATGGAGCATTGTGATGACAATGACATGGAGCATTGTGATGCCAAGGGTCATGGACCATTGTGATGACAAAGGTCATGGAGCATTTTGATGTCAAGGGCGTTGTGCATTGTGATGAGAAGGGCAGGGAGCATTGTGATGACAGGGTCATGTAGCATTTTGATGAAAAGTGTCATGGAACATTTTTATGACAGGTGTTATGGAACATTGTGATGTCATGGGTCATCGAACATTGTGATGATAAGTGCATGTAGCATTGTGATGACAGGAGTCATGGAAAAATGTGATGACAGGTGTGAGGGGGTATTGTGACAAATCGTGATGTAGCATTGTGATATCAGTGGTGAGAGAGCATTTGGATGAAAAGTGCATGGATCATTGTGATGACAAATATTATGGAGCATTGTGATGACAAGATTGTGGAGCACTGTGATGACAAGCGCAAGGTGCATTGTGATGACATATGTCATGGAGCATTGTGCTGACAAGCACATGGAGAATTGTGATGACAATGGTCAAAGAGCATTGTAATGAAAAGTTCATGGAGCATTGTGGTTAAAATGGTCACAGAGACTGTGCATGACGAGGGCATGGAGCATTGTCATGACACAGGTCATGAAGCATTGTGATGACTGGAGTCACGGAGCATTGTGATGACAGGGGTCATGGAGCACTGTGATAACAAGGGCATGGAGCATTGTGATGACAAGGGCATGGAACATTGGTCTAATAAGTTTCATAGATTATTGTGATGACAGTTGGAATGGCGCATTGTGATGACAAGGGCATGGAGCATTGTGATGACCAGGTCATGCCGTATTGTGAAGACAGTTGTCAGGGAGCATTGTTATGACATATGTAACGGCCCCTTGACATGACAATGGAATGGAGCATTGTGATGCCAAGTGTCATGGAGGATTCTGATGACAAAGGTAATGGAGCACTGTGATGACAATGGCTTGGAACATTGTGATGACAAGGGTCAGGGAGCATTGTGCTGACAAGTGCATTGAGCATTGTGATGACAACTGTATTGAGAATTGTGATGATAATGGTCATGGAATATTGTGATGAAAAGGGCATGGATTATTGTGATGACAGGCATCATGGAGCGTTGTGATGACAATTGTTATGGAACACTGTGATCACAAGGGTTTGGAGCATTGTGATGACAGAGGTCAGGGATCATTGTGATTTCAAGGAGCAGGGAGCATTGTGATGACAAGGGAATGAAGCAATGTGATCCCAAGGTTCATGGAGCATTGTGATGACCATGGAAAGGGAGTATTGTGATGACAAGCGCATAGGGAATTGTAATGAAAAGGTCATGTAGCATTTTGCTGACAAAGGCATGAAGCATTGTGGTGACATGTGTCATGGAGCACTGTGATGACAAGCGTCACGGAGCATTGTGAATACAGGGGTCATGGACCATTGGGATGATAAGGGCATGGATCATTGTGAATACAAATGTCATGGAGCACTGGGCTGAAAATATTCATGGAGTGTTGTGATGACAGGGGTCATGGAGCATTGTGAAGACTAGGGAATCGAGCATTGTGATGACAAGAGTCCCGGATGATTGTGTTGTCAGGTGTCATGGAGTGTTTTGATGACAGTGGTCATGGAGCATTGTGATGATATTGGCCATGGAGAATTGTGATGATTAGGTCCTGGAGCATTGGGCTGAAAATATTCATGGTTTATTGTGATGACAGTGGTCATGGAGCATTGTGATGGCAAGTTCCTGGAGCATTGTGATGTGAAGACCATGGAGACTTGTGATGATAAGTCTCATGGAGAATTCTGATGAAAAGGGGCACGGAGCATTGTGCTTACCGGGGTCTTGGAGCATTGTGATGACAGGGGTGAGGGAGTATTTTGACAAATAGTGATGTAGCATTGTGATATCAATGGTGAGAGAGTATTTTGATGAGAAGTGCATGGACCATTGTGATGACAAATTTTAAGGAGCATTGTGATGACAAGTTTGTGGAGCACTGTGATGACAAGCGCATGGTGCATTGTGATGACATGTGTCATAGGGCATTGTGCTAACAAGCGCATGGAGCATTGTGATGACAAGGGTCAAAGAATATTGTGATGAAATGTTCATGGAGCACTGTGGTTAAAAAGGTCACAGAGACTGTTGATGACGAGGGCATGGACCATTGTGATGACAAAAGTCAAGAAGCATTGTGATGACTGGAGTAACGGAGCACTGTGATGACAGGGGTCATGGAGCATTGTGATAAAAATGGCATGGATCATTGTGATGACAAAGGCATGGAACATTGGTCTAATAAGTTTCATGGATTATTGCGATGACAGTTGGAATGGCACATTTTGATGACAAGGGCATGGAGCATTCTGATGACCAGGTCATGCAGTATTGTGAAGAGAGGTGTCAGGGAGCATTGTGCTGACATATGTAGTGGCCCGTTGTGATGACAATGGCATGTAGCATTGTGATGCCAAGTGTCATGGAGGATTCTGATGACAAAGATAATGGAGCATTGTGATGACAATGGCTTGGAGCATTGTGATGACAAGGGTCAGGGAGCATTGTGCTGACAAGTGCATGGAGAATTGTGATGACAAGGGTCATGGAGCATTCTGATGACAAGCTTCTGGAGTATTTTGATGACAATGGCATGGAGCATTGTGATGAAAACGGCATGGGGCATTATGATGAAAAAGGCATGGAGCCATTTTATGACAGGGTTCAAGGAGAATTCTGATGACAATTGTCAGGGAGCACTGTGATGACAAGTGTATTGAGAATTGTGATGACAAAGGTCATGGAGCTTTGTGATGAAAAGTGCATGGAGTATTGTGATGACAGGCATCATGGAGCATTGTGATGACAAGTGTTATGGACCACTGTGATCACAAGTGTTTGGAGCATTGTGATGACAGAGGTCATGGATCATTTTGATTTCAAGGAGCATGGAGCATTGTGATGACAAGGGCAGGAAGCAATGTGATCCCAAGGTTCATGGAGGATTGTGATGACAATGGATATGGAGTATTGTGATGACAAGCGCATAGAGCATTGTAATGACAAGGTCATGTAGCATTTTGCTGACAAATGCATGGAGCATTGTGATGACATGTGTCATGGAGCATTGTGATGACAACGGAATGGAGCATGGTGATGACAAGGTCCTGGAGCATTGTGATGAGAAGACCATGGAGACTTGTTATGACAATTGTCATGGAGCATTGTGATGAAAATGGGCATGGAGCATTGTGATTACAGGGGTCTTGTAGCATTGTGATGACTAGGGCATGGAGCATTGTGATGAAAAGGCCATGGAGCATTCTGATGACATGTGTCATGGAGATTTTGATGACAAGGGCATGGAGCATTTGTGATTACAGGGATCTTGGAGCATTGTGATGAAAAGTGCATGTGTCATTGTTATGAAAAAGGCATGGAGCCTTGTCATAACAGGGTTCAAGGGGCATACTGACAAGTCTCAGGGAGCATTGTGATGACAAGTGTATTGAGCATTGTGATGACAAAGATCATGGAGCATTGTGAAGAGAAGACCATGGATAATTGTGGTGATGAGCGTCATGGGGTGTTGTGATGATAAGTGTTATGGAACTTTGTGATCACAAACGTTTGGAGCATTATGATGACAGAGGTCATGGATCATTTTGATTTCAAGGAGCATGGAGCATTGCGATGACAAGGGCATGAAGCAATGTTATCCCAAGGTTCATGGAGGATTGTGATGAGAATGGAAATAGAGTATTGTGATGACAAGCACATAGAGCATTGTAATGACAAGGTCACGTAGCATTTTGCTGACAAAGGCATGGAGCATTGTGATGACAGGTGTCATGGAGCACTGTGATGACAAGCGTCACGGAGCATTGTGAATAGAGGGGTCATGGAGCATTGGGATGACAAGGGCATGGATCATTGTGATGACAAGTGTCATGGAGCATTGGGCTGAATATGTTCATGGAGTATTGTGATGACAGGCCTCATGGAGCATTGTGATGACAGAGGTCATGAAGAATTTTGATTTCATTGTACTGACAATATCCGGAAGCATTACGATGATGGGCATGATGCATTGTGATGACAGGGTTCATGGAGCATGGAGATGAAAACGGGCATGGAGCATTGTGATTACAGGGGTCTTGGAGCACTGTGATGTCAAGGGCATGGAGCATTTTGTTGAGAAGGCCATGGAACATTCTGATGACCTGTGTCATGGAGCTTTGTGATGACAAGGGAATAGAGCATTGTGATTACAGGAGTCTTGGAGCATTGTGATGACAAGTGTCATGGAGCCTTGTGATGACAAGGCCATGGAACATCGTGATGGAAGGGGTCATGGAGCATTGTTATGACAGGGGTAATGGAGCATTGTGATGAGAAGGGCATGGAGCATTGGGATTACAAATTTATGGAACAATACCATGAAAAATTTGTGGACCATTGTGATGAAAAGCCCGTAGCACATTGTGATGACAAGGTTCATGGAGCATTTTTCTGACAAAGGCATGGAGCATTTTGATGACAAGGGTGACGGAGCATTGTGATGAAAATTTCATGGAGCATTGTGGTTATAAAGGTCACAGAGCCTTTTGCTGACGCGGGCATGGACCACTGTGATGACAAATGTTATGAAGCATTGTGATGACTGGAGTCACGGAGCATTGTGATGACAGGGGTCATGGAGCATTGTGATGACAAGGGCATGGAGCATTGTGGTGACAGGGGCATGGAGCATTGGTCTGACAAGTTTCATAGATTATTGTGATGACAGTGGACATGGTGCCTTGTGATGACCAGGGCATGGATTATTGTGATGAGAAGGTCATGGAGTATTGTGAAGTCAGGTGTCAGGGAGCATTGTGATGACATATGTCATGGTCCATTGCAATGACAATGGCAGGGAGCACTGTGATGCCAAATGTAATGGAGGATTTTTTTTTCCAAAAGCACTATAGGTAAGTATTTGAGATAGATGAACCCAGTTGACAATGACAGTTAACATTCTAGTGCACAGAATGGCCAGACCAGTTGAACATTTGAAGAAGAGATATGGGGATATATGTATATGTATAGCTGATTCACTTTGTTATAAAGCGGAAATTAACACACCATTGTAAAGCAATTATACTCCAATAAAGGTGTTAAAAATTAATAATCTTAAAAAAAAAGGCAAACCTATTTTAACCAGTCTTAGTTCAGTCTGGTAGGCTCATCTTGCTCTTATCCTCTGGGGATACAAAGATGAATGATAAGAGAGGATTCCTGCCATTAAGGAGCACATGGTCTATTTCACAAAAATAGGCATAGCCATAAATATGGTACCTGACCATTTTATGTCCTCTTCCAGGTTTCCTCAGCCCCACCTGCCTTCCAGCCTTTCATGGCTGCTCGATGGACAGCCTGCCCAATACTGCCATAGTCTGAATGCTACCACCACCAACTGGGCTCCAGCATGGGCTCCATTTTTTGCACTGCAGCAGGGGCCTTGGGGCTTCTAGGCTCAGATCTGACTTGACCAAACTTATAGAGGTGCTTATTTCTCCAGCACTTTGGGGCTCAGAGGAAGTGTTGCATCGTTGGCTGTGGACTGGCTTCTCCAGCAACTTCCCAAGGAACAGGATCTCATAACTCAGAAGTATATGGGGGAGTTGACACTGGTAGGGCCAAAGATAAATGATGATGACCAATGATAAGCAGGAACTAGTGGACCCTGGCAGGTACATCCTCCCTCAGGTGCAGTGGTACGACATAGCTGACCAGAAGTGAGGGTCCTGTGATTGAACAACGGACTGTGTTTTCTAGGGAGATGCAGGCAGGTCAGCAGTATGTCACTATGTTTATGCCTGCCCTCTTCCCTTACCCATTCTCCTTACCCCTCACTGTTGCTTGCCTGGGATTGCACCTCTTATAAAGACTTGGCCTCTATTCTTTACCTCAGACTCTGAACTCTAGGGAACCCAGGCAAAGATGATTACCTAAAAGTAAACACACGCTAAATAAATTACAATAGTGGCCTGTTTAAAGTACTGTTGGGGAGGATTGCTAAAAATACATATAATTGTTTACTTCCATTTTGATGCTTGTCTTATGTTTCACTATTCAAAGTGCAAGTCTTTGATACCTGACTCATTAACTGATTTCTTAAACTAATTCCTACGTGAGCACATGCCATGATGTAACAATATATCATGATCCACAGAAAATATGCTTGTATTTTAAATGGTATCTTATTAAGTCAAAAGGTTGAGTAGAATGGGGATTCCATACAACAGTGTGGGGAAGACGTGATGGAGGAGGGAGGCTCTCAAATCACATCCCATCAGTGGTGATCCCAACATGATAATCATATGGGTAAGACTTGCCACAGCTGAGACATGACTTTATGTTATAACATCTATTACGATTACTTGAATTACCACTATTGGGAAGTAAACAACTGCACATTTTCTTCAATAGAGCTAGTGGGTGCTTTCTTTAGAAAAGATATACATTTTTTTCTTTTTTTTTTAGAACAGTTCCTATATTTATAAAGCTGTAAGTACCAAGTTATTTTACTTTTTTTTTGCCTTATAACAAATTTAATCAGTTATACATATACATATGTTTCCATATACCCTCCCTTTTGCGTCTCCCTCCCACCCTCCCTATCCCACCCCTCCAGGCAGTCACAAAGCACCAAGCTGATCTCCCTGTGCTATGCGGCTGCTTCCCACTAGCTATCTACCTTACATTTGGTAGTGTATATATGTCCATGCCGCTCTTTCACTTTGTCACAGCTTACCCTTCCCCCTCCCCATATCCTCAAGTCCATTCTCTAGTAGGTATGTGTCTTTATTCCTGTCTTACCCCTATGTTCTTCATGACATTTTTTTTCTTAAATTCCATATATATGTGTTAGCATACAGTATTTGTCTTTCTCTTTCTGACTTACTTCACTCTGTATGACAGACACTAGGTCTATCCACCTCATTACAAATAGCTCAATTTCATTTCTTTTTATGGCTGAGTAATATTCCATTGTATATATGTGCCACATCTTCTTTATCCATTCATCTGATGATGGACACTTAGGTTGTTTCCATCTCCGGGCTATTGTAAATAGGGCTGCTATGAACATTTTGGTACATGTCTCTTTTTGAATTATGGTTTTGTCAGGGTATATGCCCAGTAGTGGGATTGCTGGGTCATATGGTAGTTCTATTTGTAGTTTTTTAAGGAACCTCCATAACGTTCTCCATAGCGGCTGTACCAATTCACATTCCCACCAGCAGTGCAAGAGTGTTCCCTTTTTTCCACACCCTCTCCAGCATTCATTTTTTCTAGATTTTTTGATGATGGCCATTCTGACTGGTGTGAGATGATATCTCATTGTAGTTTTGATTTGCATTTCTCTAATGAGTAAAGATGTTGAGCATCCTTTCATGTGTTTGTTGGCAGTCTGTATATCTTCTGTGGAGAAATGTCTATTTAGGTCTTCTGCCCATTTTTGGATTGGGTTGTTTCTTTTTTTGCTATTGAGCTGCATGAGCTGCTTATAAATTTTGGAGATTAATCCTTTGTCAGTTGCTTCATTTGCAAATATTTTCTCCCATTCTGAGGGTTGTCTTTTGGTCTTGTTTATGGTTTCCTTTGCTGTGCAAAAGCTTTTAAGTTTCATTAGGTCCCATGTGTTTATTTTTGTCTTTATTTCCATTTCTCTAGGAGGTGGGTCAAAAAGGATCTTGCTGTGATTTATGTCATAGAGTGTTCTGCCTATGTTTTCCTCTAAGAGTTTGATAGTGTCTGGCCTTACATTTAGGTCTTTAATCCATTTTGAGCTTATTTTTGTGTATGGTGTTAGGGAGTGATCTAATCTCATACTTTTACATGTCCCTGTCCAGTTTTCCCAGCACCACTTATTGAAGAGACTGTCCTTTCTCCACTGTACATTCCTGCCTCCTTTATCAAAGATAAGGTGACCATATGTCCGTGGGTTTAACTCTGGGCTTTCTATCCTGTTCCATTGATCTATCTTTCTGTTTTTGTGCCAGTACCATACTGTCTTGATTACTGTAGCTTTGTAGTATAGTCTGAAGTCAGGGAGCCTGATTCCTCCAGCTCCATTTTTCGTTCTCAAGATTGCTTTGGCTATTCGGGGTCTTTTGTGTTTCCATACAAATTGTGAAATTTTTTGTTCTAGTTCTGTGAAAAATGCCAGTGGTAGTTTGATAGGGATTGCATTGAATCTTTAGATTGCTTAGGGTAGTAGAGTCATTTTCACAATGTTGATTCTTCCAATCCAAGAACATGGTACATCTCTCCATCTATTTGTATCATCTTTAATTCCTTTCATCAGTGTCCTATAATTTTCTGCATACAGGTCTTTTGTCTCCTTAGGTAGGTTTATTCCTAGATATTTTATTCTTTTTGTTGCAATGGTAAATGGGAGTGTTTCCTTGATTTCACTTTCAGATTTTTCATCATTAGTATATAGGAATGCCAGAGATTTCTGTGCATTAATTTTGTATCCTGCAACTTGACCAAATTCATTGATTAACTCTAGTAGTTTTCTGGTAGCATCTTTAGGATTCTCTATGTATAGTATCATGTCATCTGCCAACAGTGACAGCTTTACTTCTTCTTTTCCGATTTGGATTCCTTTTATTTCCTTTTCTTCTCTGATTGCTGTGGCTAAAACTTCCAAAACTAGGTTGAATAAGAGTGGTGAGAGTGGGCAACCTTGTCTTGTTCCTGATCTTAGTGGAAATGGTTTCAGTTTTTCACCATTGAGGACGATGCTGGCTGTGGGTTTGTCATATATGGCCTTTATTATGTTGAGGAAAGTTCCCTCTATGCCTACATTCTGCAGGGTTTTTATCATAAATGGGTGTTGAATTTTGTCGAAAGCTTTCTCTGCATCTATTGAGATGATCATATGGTTTTTCTCCTTCAATTTGTTAATATGGTGTATCACGTTGATTGATTTGCGTATATTGAAGAATCCTTGCATTCCTGGAATAAACCCCACTTGATCATGGTGTATGATCCTTTTAATGTGCTGTTGGATTCTGTTTGCTAGTATTTTGTTGAGGATTTTTGCATCTATGTTCATCAGTGATATTGGCCTGTAGTTTTCTTTCTTTGTGACATCCTTGCCTGGTTTTGGTATCAAGGTGATGGTGGCCTCGTAGAATGAGTTTGGGAGTGTTCCTCCTTCTGCTATATTTTGGAAGAGTTTCAGAAGGATAGGTGTTAGCTCTTCTCTAAATGCTTGATAGAATTCGCCTGTGAAGCTATCTGGTCCTGGGCTTTTGTTTGTTGGAAGATTTTTTATCACAGTTTCAATTTCAGTGCTTGTGATTGGTCTGTTCATATTTTCTATTTCTTCCTGGTTCAGTCTTGGCAGGTTGTGCATTTCTAAGAATTTGTCCATTTCTTCCAGGTTGTCCATTTTATTGGCATAGAGTTGCTTATAGTAATCTCTCATGATCTTTTGTATTTCTGCAGTGTCAGTTGTTACTTCTCCTTTTTCATTTCTAATTCTATTGATTTGAGTCTTCTCCCTTTTTTTCTTGATGAGTCTGGCTAATGGTTTATCAATTTTGTTTATCTTCTCAAAGAACCAGCTTTTAGTTTTATTGATCTTTGCTATCGTTTCCTTCATTTCTTTTTCATTTATTTCTGATCTGATTTTTATGATTTCTTTCCTTTTGCTAACTTTGGGATGTTTTTGTTCTTCTTTCTCTAATTGCTTTAGGTGCAAGGTTAGGTTGTTTATTCCAGATGTTTCCTGTTTCTTAAGGTGGGATTGTATTGCTATAAACTTCCCTCTTAGAACCGCTTTTGCTGTATCCCATAGGTTTTGGTTCGTCGTGTCTCCATTGTCATTTGTTTCTAGGTATTTTTTAATTTCCTCTTTGATTTCTTCTGTGATCACTTTGTTATTAAGTAGTGTATTGTTTAGCCTCCATGTGTTTGTATTTTTTACAGCTCTTTTCCTATAATTGATATCTAGTCTCATAGCATTGTGGTCGGAAAAGATACTTGATACAATTTCAATTTTCTTAAATTTACCAAGGCTTGATTTGTGACCCAAGATATGATCTATCCTGGAGAATGTTCCATGAGCACTTGAGAAAAATGTGTATTCTGTTGTTTTTGGATGGAATGTCCTATAAATATCAATTAAGTCCATCTTGTTTAATGTATCATTTAAAGCTTGTGTTTCCTTATTTATTTTCATTTTGGATGATCTGTCCATGGGTGAAAGTGGGGTGTTATAGTCCCCTACTATGATTGTGTTACTGTCGATTTCTCCTTTTATGGCTGTTAGTATTTGCCTTATGTATTGAGGTGCTCCTATGTTTGGTGCATAAATATTTACAATTGTTATATCTTCTTCTTGGATCGATTCCTTGATCATTATGTAGTGTCCTTCTTTGTCTCTTCTAGTAGTCTTTATTTTAAAGTCTATTTTGTCTGATATGAGAATTGCTACTCCAGCTTTCTTTTGGTTTCCATTTGCATGGGATATCTTTTTCCATCCCCTTACTTTCAGTCTGTATGTGGCTCTAGGTCTGAAGTGGGTCTCTTGTAGACAGCATATATATGGGTCTTGTTTTTGTATCCATTCAGCCAATCTGTGTCTTTTGGTGGGAGCATTTAGTCCATTTACATTTAAGGTAATTATCGATATGTATGTTCCTGTTCCCATTTTCTTAATTGTTTTGGGTTCGTTATTGTAGGTCTTTTCCTTCTGTTGTGTCTCTTGCCTAGAGAAGTTCCTTTAGCATTTGTTGTAAACCTGGTTTGGTGGTGCTGAACTCTCTCAGCTTTTGCTTGTCTGTAAACGTTTTAATTTCTCCATCAAATCTGAATGAGATCCTTGCTGGGTAGAGTAATCTTGGTTGCAGGTTTTTCTCCTTCATCACTTTAATTATGTCCTGCCACTCCCTTCTGGCTTGTAGAATTTCTGCTGAGAGATCAGCTGTTATCCAGATGGGGATTCCCTTGTGTGTTATTTGTTGTTTTTGCCTTGCTGCTTTTAATATGATTTCTTTGTGTTTAATTTTTGACAGTTTGATTAATATGTGTCTTGGCATATTTCTCCTTGGATTTATTCTGTATGGGACTCTCTGTGCCTCTTGGACTTGATTAACTATTTCCTTTCCCATATTAGGGAAGTTTTCCACTATAATCTCTTCAAATATTTTCTCAGTCCCTTTCTTTTTCTCTTCTTCTTCTGGAACCCCTATAATTCGAATGTTGGTGCGTTTAATGTTGTCCCAGAGGTCTCTGAGACTGTCCTCTGTTCTTTTCATTCTTTTTTCTTTATTTTGCTCTGCAGCAGTTATTTCCACTATTTTATCTTCCACCTCACTTATCCGTTCTTCTGCCTCAGTTATTCTGCTATTGATCCCATCTAGAGTATTTTTTATTTCATGTATTGTGTTTTTAATCGATGCTTGATTCATCTTTAGTTCTTCTAGGTCCTTGTTAACTGTTTCTTGCATTTTGTCTATTCTATTTCCAAGATTTTGGATCTGGGAAATAGAATCTTGGATCATCTTTACCATCATTATTCTGAATTCTTTTTCAGGTAGACTGCCTATTACCTCTTCATTTGTTAGATCTGGTGGGTTTTTATCTTGCTCCTTCTCCTGCTGTGTGTTTTTCTGTCTTCTCATTTTGCTTATGTTACTGTGTTTGGGGTCTCCTTTTTGCAGGCTGCAGGTTCAAAGTTCCCCTTGTTTTTGGTGTCTGTCCCCAGTGGCTAAGGTTTGTTTAGTGGGTTGTGTAGGCTTCCTGGTGGAGGGGACTAGTGCCTGTGTTCTGGTGGATGAGGCTGGATCTTGTCTTTCTGGTGGGCAGGTCCACGTCTGGTGGTGTGTTTTGGGGTGTCTGCAGACTATTTATGAGTTTAGGCCACCTCTCTGCTAATGGGTGGCGTTGTGTTCCTGTCTTGCTAGTTGTTCGGCTTAGGGTGTCCAGCACTGTAGCTTGTTGGTCGTTGAGTGAAGCTGGGTGCTGGTGTTGAGATGAAGATCTCTGGAAGATTTTTGCAGTTTAATATTATGTGGAGCTGGGAGGTCTCTTGTGGACCAGTGTCCTGAAGTTGGCTCTCCCACCTCAGAGGCACAGCACTGACTCCGGGCTCCTCAATTTGGGATGATGTGTTGTCTATTCATGTATTCCACAGATGCAGGGTACATCAAGTTGATTGTGGAGCTTTAATCCGCTGCTTCTGGGGCTGCTGGGAGAGGTTTCCATTTCTCTTCCTTGTTCTCACAGCTCCTGGGTCTCAGCTTTGGATTTGGCCCCGCCTCTGCGTGTAGGTCGCCAGAGGGCATCTGTTCTTCGCTCAGGCACGACAGGGTTAAAGGAGCAGCCTCTTCGGGGACTCTGGCTCACTCAGGCTTGGCAGGAGGGAGGGACACGGAGTGCGGGGCGAGCCTGCAGCAGCAAAGGTCGGCGTGATGTTGCAGCAGCCCGAGGTGCGCCGTGCGTTCTCCCAGGGAAGCCGCCCCTGGATCCAGGGACCCCGGCAGTGGCGGGCTGCACAGGCTCCCGGAAGGGCGGTGTGGGCAGTGACCTGCGCTCGCACACAGGTTTCTTGGCGGCGGCAGCAGCAGCCCCAGCGTCCCACGCCCGTCTCTGGGCTCTACGCTTTCAGTCGCGACACGCGCCCGTCTGTGGAGCCCCTTTAAGCAGTGCTCTTAATCCCCTCTCCTCGCGCACCAGGAAACCAAGAGGGAAGAAAAAGTCTCTTGCCTCTTCGGCAGCTCCAGAGTTTTCCTGGACTCCCTCCCGGCTAGCTGTGGCACATTAGCCCCCTTCAGGCTGAGTTCTCGCCGCCAGCCCCAGTCCTCTCCCTGCGCTCTGACCGAAGCCTAAGCCTCAGCTTCCAGTGCTGCGTGCCACGGCGGGCGAGCAGACAAGCCTCTCGGGCTGGTGAGTGCCGCTCGGCACTGATCCTCTGTGTGGGGATCTCTGAACTTTGACCTACCCAGGTATGTGGTGGGTTTCTTGCCTTTTGGGAGGTCTGGGGTCTTCTGCCAGGGTTCAGTAGGTGTTCTGTAGGAGTTTTTCCACGTGTAGCTGTATTTCTGGTGCATCCGTGGGGAGGAAGGTGATCTCCGCGTCTTACTCTTCCGCCATCTTACCCGGAAGTCCGTAATGGAGGATTTTGATGACAAATATAATGGAGCATTGTGATGACTAGGGCTTGGAGCATTATGATGACAAGGGCCATTGAGAATTTTCAAAACAAGGTCGTGAAGCATTGTGATGACAAGGTCCTGGAGCATTGTTATGAGAAATCCATAGAGACTTGTGATGACAAATCTCATGGAGCATAGTGATGAAAAGGGGCATGGACCATTGTGATTACAGGGGTCTTGGAACATTGTGATGACATGGGCATGGAGCATTGTGAGGAGAAGGACAAGGAGCATTCTGAAGACATGTTTCATTGAGCTTTGTGATGCCAAGGGCATGGAGCATTGTGTTTAAAGGGGTCTTGGTGCATTGCGATGCAAAGGGCATGGATCATTGTGATGAAAAAGGCATGGAGCCTTTTCATGACAGGGTTCAATGAGCATACAGACAACAAGTTTCAGGGAGCATTTTGATGACAAGTGTATTGAGCATTGTGATGACAAATGTCATGGAGCATTGTGATGAGAAGACCATGGATAATTGTGATGACGAGCATCATGGGGCACTGTGAGGAGAAGTGTTATGGAACATTGCGATCACAATGGTTTGGAGCATTGTTATGACTGAGGTCTTGGAGCATTTTGATTTCATTGTTATGACAATAGCATGAAGCATTATGATGATGGGCATGGTGCATTGTGATGAGAAGGGTCATGGAGCCTTGTGATGACAAGGCCACGGAACATCGTGATGGCAGGGGTCATGGAGCATAGTTATCAAAGGGGTAATGGAGCACTGTGACGGCAAGGGCATGGAGCATTGTGATGAGAAGGCCATGGGGCATTCTGATGACATGTGTCATGGAGCTTTGTCATGACAAGGGCATGGAGCAATGTGATGAGAGTGTTCATGGAGCATTGTGATGAAAATGACATGGAGCATTGTGATGCCAAGGGTAATGGATCATTGTGATGACAAAGGCCATGGAGCATTTTGATGACAAGGGCATTGTGATGAGAAGGGCAGGGAGCATTCTGATTACAGGGTCATGGAGCAATTTGATGAAAAGTTTCATGGAACATTTTGATGACATGTATTATGGAGCATTGTGATTTCAGGGGTCATGGAGCATTATGATGAAAAGGGTCATGGAGCATTTTGATGACAGGGTTTATGGAACATTGTGATGTCAGGGGTCATCGAACATTGTGATGATAAGTGCATGTGGCACTGTGATGACAGGAGTCATGGAACATCGTGATAACAAGGGTGAGGGAGTATTGAGACGAATAGTGATGTAACATTGGGATATCTATGGTGAGAGAGTATTTGATGAGAAGCACATGGAGCATTGTGATGACAAGGTTTATGGAGCATTGTGATGACAAGATTGTGGACCACTGTGATGACAAGCGAATGGTGCATTGTGAGGACATGTGTCATGGAGCATCATGCTGAGAAGCACATGGAGCATGTGATGACAAGGATCATGGAGCATTGTGCTGAGAAACGCAGAGAACATTGTGATGACAAGGATCAAAGACCTTTGTGATGAAAAGTTCATGGAGCATTGTGATGACAAGGGTCAGGGAGCATTGTGCTGACAAGTGCATGGAGAATTGTGATGACAAGGGTCATGGAGCATTCTGGTGAAAAGCTTGTGGAGTATTTTGATGACAATGGCATGGAGCATTGTGATGTAAAAGGCATGGAGCCTTTTCGTGACAGGGTTCAAGGAGCATTCTGATGACAAGTGTCAGGGATCATTGTGATGACAAGTGTATTGAAAATTGTGATGACAAAGGTCATGGAGCATTGTGATTAAAAGGGCATGGAGTATTGTGATGACACGCATCATGGAGAGTTGTGATGACAAGTGTTATGGAACATTGTGATCACAATGGTTTGGAGCATTTTGATGACAGTGGTCATGGAGCATTGTGATGATATTGGCCAAGGAGCATTGTGATGAGTAGGTCGTGGAGCATTGGGCTGAAAATATTCATGGATTATTGTGATGACACTGGTCATGGTGCATTGTGATGACAAGGGAATGGAACATGGTGATGACAAGGTCCTGGAGCATAGTGATGAGAAGACCATGGAGACCTGTGATGACAAGTCTCATGGAGCATTCTGATGAAAAGGGGCATGGAGCATTGTGATTACAGGGGTCTTGGAGCATTGTGATGACTAGGGCATGGAGCATTGTGATGAGAAGGTCATGGAGCATTCTGATGATATGTGTCATGGAGTTTTTTTATGACAAGGGCATGGAGCATTGTGATTACAGGGATCTTGGAGCATTGTGATGAAAAGGGCATGGATCATTGGGATGAAAAAGGCATGGAGCATTCTCATGACAGGGTTCAAGGAGCATACTGATGACAAGTGTCAGGGAGAATTGTGATGACAAGTGTATTGAGCATTGTGATGACAAAGATCATGGAGCATTGTGATGAGAAGACCATGGATAATTGTGATGATGAGCATCATGGGGTGCTGTGATGATAAGTGTTATGGAACATTGTGATCACAAGGTTTTGGAGCATTATGATGACAGAGGTCATGGAGAATACTGATTTCACTGTGATGACAATAGCCTGAAGCATTATGATGATGGGCATAGTGCATTGTTATGACAGGGTTCATGGAGCATTGAGATGAAAAGGGACATGGAGCATTGTGTTTAAAGGGGTCTTGGAGCATTGTGATAACAAGGGCATGGAGCATTGTGATGAGAAGGCCATGGTACATACTGATGACATGCATCATGGAGCTTTGTGATGACAAGGGCATGGAGCATTGTGATTACAGGGGTCTTCAGTATTGTGATGACAAGTGTCATGGAAACTTGTGATGACTAGGCCGTGGAACATTTTGATGGCAGGGGTCATGGTGCATTGTTATGACAGGGTTAATGGAGAATGGTGATGAGGACGGCATGGAACATTGGTCTGAAATGTTTCATGGATTACTGTGATGAGAGTTTGCATGGAGCATTGTGATGGCAAGTGTACGGAACACTATGTTACATGGGTCATGCAGGATAGTAATGAAAAGGGCATGAACCATTGAGATGAGAAGGGCATCGAGCATTGTGATGACAAGTGTCATGGAGCTTTGTGATGACAAGGGCATTGAGCAATGTGATGAGAGTGTTCATGGAGCATTGTGATGACAATGACATGGAGCATTGTGATGCCAAGGGTCATGGAGCTTTGTGATGACAAGTCATGGAGCATTTTGATGACAAGGGCATGGTGCATTGTGATGAGAAGGGCAGGGAGCATTTTGATGACTGGTTCATGCAGCAATTTGATGAATAGTGTAATGGAACATTTTGATTGCAGGGGTTATAGAACATTGTGATGTCAGGGGTCTTGGAGCTTTGGGATGAAAAGTGTCATGGAGCATTTTGATGACAGGGGTCATGGAACATTGTGATGATAAGGGGATGTAGCAGTGTGATGACAGGGTCATGGAACATTGTGATTACAGGGGTGAGAGAGAATTGTGATGACTAGTGATGGAACACTGTGATATATCTGGTGAGAGAACATTTTGATGAGAAGTGCATGGAGCATTGTGATTACAAGGTTTACGGAGCATTGCATTGACAAGGTTGTGGATCTTTGTGATGAAATGCGCGTGGCACATTTTGAAGACAATGGTCATGGAGCATTTTTCTGACAAAGACATGGATCATTGTGATGACAAGGGTCACAGAGAATTGTGATGAAAAGTTCATGGAGCATTGTGGTTACAAAGTTCACAGAGCCTTGTGATGACGCGGGCATGGACCATTGTGATGACAAACGTTATGAAGCTTTGAGATGACTGGAGTCACGGAGCATTGTGATGACAAGGGTCATGGAGCATTGTGATGACATGTGTCATGGAGCATTGTGCTGACAAGCGCATGGAGCATTGTGATGACAAGGGACATGGAGCATTGTGCTGAGAAAGGCATAGAGCATTGTGATGACAAGGGTCAAAGAGCATTGTGATGAAAAGTTCATGGAGCATTGTGGTTAAAATGTCACAGAGACTGTTGATGGCGAGGGCATAAACCATTGTGATGACAAAGGTCATGAAGCATTGTGATGACTGGAGTCATGGAGCGTTGTGATGACAGGGGTCATGGAGCATTGTGATAACAAGGGCATGGAGCACTGTGATGACAAGCGTCATGGAGCATTGTGATTATAGTGTTCATGGAGCATTGGGATGACAAGGGCATTGAACATTGGGATGAGAATGTCATGGAGCGTTCTGATGACATGCATCATGGAGCTTTGTGATGACAAGGGCATGGAGCATTGTGATTACAGGGGTCTTGGAGCATTGTGATGACAAGGGCATTGAACATTGGGATGAGAAAGTCATGGAGCGTTCTGATGATATGCATCATGGAGCTTTGTGATGACAAGGGCATGGAGCATTGTGATTACAGGGGTCTTGGAGCACTGTGAGGAAAAGGGCATGTAACATTGTGATGTAAAAGGCATGGAGCCTTGTCATGACAGGGTTCAAGGAGCATACTGATGACAAGTGTCAGGGACCATTGTGATGACAAGGTTATTGAGCATTGTGATGACAAATGTCATGGAGCATTGTGATTAGAAGACCATGGATAACTGTGATGACTTGCGTTATGGGGAGCTGTGATGATAAGTGTTAGGGAATATTGTGATCACAAGGATTTGGAGCATTGTGATGACAGAGGTCATAGAGCATTTTGATTTCATTGTGATGACAATAGCATGAAGCATTATGATGATGTGCATTGGTGCATTGTGATGACATCGTTCATGGAGCATTGAGATGAAAAGGGGCATGGAGCAATATGATTACAGGAGTCTTGGATCATTGTGATGAAAAGGGCATGGAACATAGGTCTGAAATGTTTCATGGATTATTGTGATGAGAGGGGGCAAGCAGCACTGTGATAACAAGGGCACGGAAGACTGTGATACATGGTTCATAGAGGATTGTAATGACAAGTGCATGGAGCATTGTGAGAAGAAAGTCATCGAGCATTGTGATGAAAAGCATCATGGATCCTGTGATGACAAGGGCTTGGAACAATGTGATGAGAGGTTTTTGGAGCATTGTGATGCCAAGTGTCATGGAATTTTGTGATGACAAAGGTCATGGAGCATTTTGATGACAAGGGTGTGGTGAATTATCTTGTGAAGGGCAGGGAGCATTGTGATGACAGGGTCATGGAGCAATTTGATGAAAAGTGTCATGGAACATTTTGATGACAGGGGTTATGGAACATTGTGATGTCAGGAGTCATGGAACATTTTCATGACGGTGTTGTGGACCATTGTGATGACAGGGGAGTGGGTGTATTGTGATTACTAGTGAGGGAATATTTTGATATCATTCGTGAGAGAGCATTTTGATAAGAAGTGCATGGAGCATTGTGATGACAAGTTTTATGGAGCATTGTGATGACAAGGTTGTGGAGCATTGTGATGACAAGCACATGGCGCATTGTGCTGACATGGGTCATGGAGCACTGTGCTGACAAAGGCATGGAGCATTGTGATGACAAGGGTCACCGAGCATTGTGATAAAAATTTCATGGAGCATTTTGGTGACAAATGTCACAGAGCCTTGTGATGACGCGTGCATGGACCATTGTGATGACAAAGGTCATGAAGCATTGCGATGACTGGAGTCACGGAGCATTGTAATGACAGGGGACATGGAGCATTGTGATGAGAAGGCAATGAGTATTGTGATGACAGGGGCATGGAGCATTGGCCTGACATGTTTCATGGATTATTGTGATGACAGTGGGCATGGTGCAATGTGATGACCAAGGCATGGAGCATTGTGATGAGAAGGTCATGGAGTATTTTGAAGACAGGTCTCAGGGAGCATTGTGATGACATATGTCATGGTCCATTGCGATGACAATGGAATGGAACATTGTGATGCCAAGTGTCATGGAGGATTGTGATGACAAATGTAATGGAGCATTTTGATGACAAGGGCTTGGAGCATTGTGATGACAAGGGACATGGAGCTTTGTGATGACAAGGGCATGGAGCATTGTGATTACTGGTGTCTTGGAGCATTGTGATGAAATTGGCATGGATCATTGATATGAAAATGGTATGGAGCCTTGTCATGACAGGGTTCCAGGAGCATACTAATGACAAGTGTCAGGGAGCATTGTGATGACAAGTGTATAGAGCATTGTGATGACAAAGGTCATGGAGCACTGTGATGAGAAGACCATGGATAATTGTGATGATGAGTGTCATGGGGCGTTGTGATGATATGTGTTATGGAACATTGTGATCACAAGGATTTGGAGCATTGTGATGAGATAGATCATCGAATATTTTGATTTCACTGTGATGACAATAGCCTGAAGCATTATGATGATGGGCAAGGTGCATTTTGATGACAGGGTTCATGGAGCATTGAGATGAAAAGGGGCATGGAGCATTGTGATTAGAGGGCTCATGGAGCATTGTGATGACAATGGCATGGAGCATTGAGATGCCAAGGGTCATGGAGCTTTGTGATGACAAAGGTCATGGAGCATTTTGATGACAAGAGCGTGGTACAATGTGATGAGAATGGCAGGGAGAATTGTGATGACAGGGTCATAGAACAATTTGATGGAAAGGTTCTTGGAATATTTTGATGACAGGTGTTATGGAACATTGTGATGTCAGGGGTCATGGAGCATTTTGATGAAAAGGATCATGGAGAATTATGATGACAGGGGTTATGGAACATTGTGATGTCAGGGGTCATTGAGCATTTTGAGGAAAAGTGTTATGGAGCATTTTGATGACAGGGGTTATGGAACATTGTGATGTCAGGGGTCATCAAACTTTGTGATGATATGTGCATGTAGCATTGCAAAGACAGAAGTCATGGAACATTGTGATGACAGGGTTGAGGGAGTATTGTGATGAATAGTGATGTAACATTGTGATATCAGTGGTGAGAGAGCATTTTGATGAGAAGTGCATGGAGAATTGTGATGACATGTTTTATGGAGCATTGTGGTGAAAGATTGTGGAGCACTGTGATGAGAAGTGCAGGGTGCATTGTGAAGACATGGGTCATGGAGCATTGTGCTGACAAGCGCATGGAGCATTGTGATGACAAGGGTCATGGATCATTGTGCTGAGAAAGGCATAGAGCATTGTGATGACAAGGGACAAAGAGCATTGTGATGAAAAGTTCATGGAGCATTGTGGTTAAATATGTCACAGAGACTGTTGATGACGAGGGCATGGACCATTGTGATGACAAATGTCATGAAGCATTGTGATGAATGGAGGCATGCAGCATTGTGATGACCGGTGATGGTGAATTGTGATAACAAGGTCATGGAGCATTGTGATGACAAGGGAATGGAGCATTGGTCTAATAAGTTTCATGGATTATTGTGATGACTGTTGGAATGGCACATTGTGATGACAAGGGCATGGAGCATTGTGATGACCAGGTCATGGAGTATTTTGAAGACAGGTGTCAGGGAACATTGTGATGACATATGTAATGGCCCATAGTGATGACAATGGCATGGAGCATTTTGATGCCAAGTGTCATGGAGGATTGTGATGACAAAGGTAATGGAGCATTGTGATGACAATGGCTTGGAGCATTGTGATGACAAGTGTCAGGGAGCATTGTGTTGAAAGGTGCATGGAGAATTGTGATGAAAAGGGTCATGGAGTATTCTGATGACAAGCTTGTGGAGTATTTTGATGACAATGGCATGGAGCATTGTAATGAAAAAGGCATGGGGCATTGTGATGACAAGTGCATTGTGAATTGTGATGACAAAGGTCATGGAGCATTGTGATGAAAAGGGCAGGGAGTATTGTGATGACAGGCATCATGGATCATTGTGATGACAAGTGTTATGGAACATTGTGGTCACAGGGGTTTGGAGCATTGTGATGACAGTGGTCATGGATCATTTTGATTTCAAGGAGCATGGAGCATTGTGATGACAAGGGCATGAAGCAATGTGATCCCAAGGTTCATGGAGGACTGTGATGACAACGGTAATGGAGTATTGTGATGACAAGCGAATAGAGCATTGCAATGACAAGGTCATGTAGCCTTTTGCTGACACAGGCATGGAGCATTGTTATGACATGTGTCATGGAGCACTGTGATGACAAGCGTCATGGAGCATTGTGAATACAGGGATCATGGAGCATTGGGATGACAAGGGCATGGATGATTGTGATGACAAGTGTCATGGAGCATTGGGCTGAAAATGTTCATGGAGTATTGTGATGACAGGGATCATGGAGCATTTTGATGACTAGTTCCTGGAGCACTTTTATGAGAAGACAATGGAGACTTGTGATGACAAGTCTCATGGAGCATTCTGATGAAAAAGGTCATGGAGCATTGTGATTACAGGGGTCTTGGAATATTGTGATGACAAGGGCATGGAGCATTGTGAGGAGAAGGCCATGGAGCATTCTGATGACATGCGTCATTGAGTTTTGTGACGACAAGGGCATGGAGCATTGTGATTACAGGGGTCTTGGAGCATTGTGATTATAAGGGCATGGATCATTGGGATAAAAAATGCATGGAGACGTGTCATGACAGGGTTAATGGAGAATACTGATGACAAGTGTCAGGGAGCATTGTGATGACAAGTGTATTGAGCATTCTGATGACAAAGGTCATGGAGCATTGTGATGAGAAGACCATGGATAATTGTGAGGATGAGCATCATAGGGTGTTGTGATGATAAGTGTTATGGAACATTGTGATCACAAGGGATTGGAGCATTGTTAAGACAGAGGTCATGGAGCCTATTGATTTCATTGTGATGAAAATAGCCTGAAGCATTTTGATGATGGGCATGGTCCATTGTGATGACAGGGTTCATGGAGCATTGAGATGAAAAGACGAATGGAGCATTTTGATTAGAAGGTTCTTGGAGCATTGTGATGACAAGGGCATGGAGCATTATGGTGCCAGGGACATGGAACATTCTGATGACATGCGTCATGTACCTTTTTGATGAAAAGGGCATGGAGCATTTTGATTAGAGGTGTCGTGGAGCATTGTGATGACAAGTGTCATGGAGCCTTGTTATGACAAGGCCATGGAACATTGTGATGGCAGGTGTCATGGAGCATTGTTATGACAGAGGTAAAGGAGCATTGTGATGAGAAGGGCATGGAGCATTGGTCTGAAATGTTTCATGGATTATTGTGATGAGAGTGGGCATAGGGCATTGTGATGATAAGGGCATGGAACACTGTGATACATGGGTCATGGAGAATTGTAATGACAAGGGCATGGGGCATTGTGATGAGAAGGGCATCGGGCATTGTGATGACAAGTGTCATGGAGCTTTGTGATGACAAGGGCATGGAGCAAAGTGATGAGAGGGTTCATGGAGCATTGTGATGACAATGACATGGAGCATTGTTCTGACAAAGACATGGAGCATTGTGATGACAAGGGTCACAGAGAATTGTGATGAAAAGTTCATGGAGCATTGTGGTTACAAAGGTCACAGAGCCTTGTGGTGATGCGGGCATGGACCATTGTGATGACAAACGTTATGAAGCATTGTGATGACTGGGGTCATGGAGCATTGTGATGACAGGGGTCATGGAGCATTGTGAGGACAAGGGCATGGAGCATTGTGAAGACAGGGGCATGGAGCATTGGTCTGAGAAATTTCATAGATTATTGTGATGACATTGGGCATGGTGCATTGTGAAGACAAGGGCATGGAGCACTGTGATGAGAAGGTCATGGAGTATTGTGAAGACAGGTGTCAGGAAGCATTGTGATGACATATGTCACGGTCCATTGCGATGACAATGGCATGAAACATTGTGATGCCAAATGTAATGGAGAATTGTGATGACAAATATAATGGAGCATTGTGATGACTAGGGCTTGGAGCATAATGATGACAAGGGCCTTTGAAAATTTTCATGACAAGGTCGTGAAGCATTGTGATTAGAAGGTCCTCGAGCATTGTAATGACAAAACCATGGAGCCTTGTGATGACAAGTCTCATGGAGCATACTGATGTAAAAGGGTATGGAGCATTGTGATTACAGGGGTAATGAAACATTGTGATGACAAGGGCATGGAGCATTGTGAGGAGAAGACCAAGGACCATTCTTATGGCATGCGTCATTGAGCTTTGTGATGACAAGGGCGTGGAGCATTGTGATTACATGGGTTTTGGAGCATTGTGATGAAAAGGGCATGGATCATTGTGATGAAAAAGGCATGTAGCCTTGTCATGACAGGGTTCAAGGAGCATACAGACAACAAGTGTCAGGGACCATTTTGATGACAAGTGTATTGAGCATTGTGATGACAAAGGTCATGGAGCATTGTGATAAGAAGACCATGGATAATTGTGATGACGAGCGTCATGTGGCATTGTGATGACAAGTGTTATGGAATATTGTGATCACAAGGGTTTGGAGCAATGTTATGACAGAGGTCATGGAGCATTTTGATTTCATTGTGATGACAATAGTATGAAGCATTATGATGATGGGCATGGTGCATTGTGATGACAGGGTTCATGGATCAGTGAGATGAAAAGGGGCATAGAGCAGTGTGATTACAAGGTTCTTGGAGCATTGTGATGAGAAGGGTGATGGAGCCTTGTGATGACAAGGCCATGGAACATCGTGATGGCAGGCGTCATGGAGCTTTGTTATGACAGTGGTAATGGAGCATTTTGATGGCAAGGGCATGGAACATTGTGATGAGAAGGCCATGGAGCATCCTGATGACATGTATCATGGAGCTTTGTGATGAAAAGCACATGGAGCAATGTGATGCGAGCGTTCATGGAGCATTGTGATGACAATGACATGGAGCATTGTGATGCCAAGGGTCATGGATCTTTGTGATGACAAAGGTCACGGAGCATTTTGATGGCAAGGGCGTTGTGCATTGAGATCAGAAGGACAGGGATCATTGTGATGACAGGGTCATGGAGCAATTTGATGAAATGTGTCATGGAACATTTTGATGACAGGTGTTATGGAACATTGTGATATCAGGGGTCTTGGAGCATTTTGATGAAAAGAGTCATGGAGCATTTTGATGAAAGTTGTTATGGAACATTGTAATGTCAGGGGTCATCGAACATTGTGATGATAAGTGCATGTAGCATTGTGATGACAGGAGTCATGGAACATTGTGATGACAGGGATGAGGGGGTACTGTGACAAACAGTGATGTAGCCTTGTGATATCAGTTGTGAGAGAGCATTTTGATGAGAAGTGCATGGAGCATTGTGATGAGAAGATTGTGGAGCATTGTGATGACAAGCGCATGGTCCATTGTGATGACCTGTGTCATGGAGCATTGTGCTATAAAGCGCATGGAGCATTGTGATGACAAAGGTCATGGAGCATTGTGCTGAGAAAGGCATAGAGCATTTTGATGACAAGGGTCAAAGAGCATTGTGATGAAAATTCATGGAGCATTGTGGTTAAAAAGGTCACAGAGACAGTTCATGATGAGGACATGGACCATTGTGATGACAAAGGTCATGAAGCATTGTTATGACTGGAGTCACAGAGCATTGTGATGACAGGGGTCATGGAGCATTGTGATGACAAGGGCATGGAGCATTGTGATGACAAGGGCATGGAACATTGGTCTAATAAGTTACATGAATTATTGTGATGACAGTTGGAATGGCGCATTGTGATGAAAAGGGCATGGAGCATTGTGATGACCAGTTCATGCAGTATTGAGAAGACAGGTGTCAGGGAGCATTGTGATGACATATGTAATGGCCCATTGTGATGACAATGGCATGGAGCATTGTGATGCCAAGTGTCATGGATGATTCTGATGACAAAGGTAATGGAGCATTGTGATGACAATGGCTTGTAGCATTGTGATTACAAGGGTCAGGGAGCATTGTGCCAACAAGTGCATGGAGATTTGTGATGACAAGTGTCATGGAACATTCTGATGACAATGGCATGGAGCATTGTGATGAGAAGGGCATGGAACATTGGCCTGAAATGTTTCATGAATGATTGTGATGAGAGTGGGAATGGAGCATTGTGATGACAAGGGCACGGAACACTGTGATACATGGGTCATGGGTCATGCAGCTTTGTGATGAAAATTCATGGAGCATTGTGATGACAAGGGCATGGAGCATTGTGATGACAAGTATCATGGAACATTCTGATGACAAAGTTGTGGAGTATTTTGATGGCAATGGCATGGATCATTGTGATGAAAACGGCATGGGCAATTGTGATGAAAAATACATGGAGCCTTTTCGTGACAGGTTTCAAGGAGCATTCTGACGACAAGTGTTAGGGAGCATTGTCATGACAAGTGTATTGAGAATTGTGATGACAAAGTTCATGGAGCATTGTGATGAAAAGGGCATGGAGTATTGTGATGACAGGCATCATGGAGCGTTGTGATGACAAGTGTTATGGAACATTGTGACCACAAGGGCTTGGAGCATTGTGATGACAGAGGTCATGGATGATTTTGATTTCAAGGAGCATGGAGCATTGTGATGACAATGGCATGAATCAATGTGATCCCATGGTTCATGGAGGGTTGTCATGAAAATGGTAATGGAGTATTGTGATGACAAGCACATAGAGCATTGTAATGACAAGGTCATGTAGCATTTTGCTGACAGAGGCATGGAGCATTGTGATGACAGGTGTCATGGAGCACTGTGATGACAAGCGTCACAAAGCATTGTGAATACAGGGGTCATGGAGAATTGGGATGACATATGTCATGGCCCATTGTGATGACAATGGCATGGAGCATTGTGATGCCACGTGTCATGGAGGATTCTGATGACAAAGGTAATGGAGCATTATGATGACAATGGCTTGGAGCATTGTGATTACAAGGGTCAGGGAGCATTGTGCTGGCAAGTGCATGGAGAACTGTGATGACAAGGGTCATGGAGCATTTTGATGACAGGGGTTATGGAACATTGTTATGTCAGGGGTCATGGAACATTGTGATGATAAGGGGATGTAGCATTGTGATGACAGTGTCATGGAATATTGTGATTCCAGGGGTGAGGGAGTATTGTGATGTCTAGTGATGGAACACTGTGATATCTCTGGTGAAAGAGCATTTTGATGAGAAGTTCATGGACCATTGTGATTACAAAGTTTATGGAGCATTGCAATGATATGTTTGTGGACCGTTGTGATGAAATGCGTGTGGCACATTGTGATGACAATGGTCATGGAGCATTTTTCTGACAAAGAAATGGTACATTGTGATGCCAAGGGTCACAGAGAATTGTGATGAAAAGTTCATGGAGCATTGTGGTTACAAAGGTCACAGAGCCTTCTGATGACGCTGGCATGAACCATTGTGATGACAAACGTTATGAAACATTGTGATGACTGGAGTCACGGAGCATTGTGATGACAGGGGTCATGGAGCATTGTAATGATAAGTGCATGGAGCATTGTTTTGACAGGAGAATGGAGCATTCGTCTAACAAATTTCATAGATTAGTGTGATGACAGTGGGCATGGTGCATTGTGATGACAAGGGCATGGAGCATTGTAATGAGAAGGTCATGGAGTATTGTGAAGACAGGTGTCAGGGAGCATTGTGATGACATATGTCATGGTCCATTGTGATGACAATGGCATGGAGCATTGTGATGCCGAATGTAATGGAGGATTGTGATGACAAATATAATGGAGCATTGTGATGATTAGCGCTTGGAGCATTATGATGACAAGGGCCATTGAGAATTTTCATGACAAGGTCGTGAAGCATTGTGATGACAAGGTCCTGGAGCATTGTGAAGACAAAACTATGGAGCCTTGAGATGACCAGTCTCATGGAGCATACTGATGAAAAGGGGCATGGAACATTGTGATTACAGGGGTCTTGGAACATTGTGATGACAAGGGCATGGAACACTGTGAGGAGAAGACCAAGGAGCATTCTGATGGCATGTGTCATTGAGCTTTTTGATAACAAGGGCATGGAGAATTGTGATTACATGGGTTTTGGAGCATCGTGATGAAAGGGGCATGGATCATTGTGATGAAAAAGGCATGGAGCCTTGTCATGACAGGGTTCAAGGAGCATACAGACAACAAGTGTCAGGGAGCATTTTGATGACAAGTGTATTGAGCATTGTGATGACAAAGTCATGGAGCATTGTGATGAGAAGACGAGGGATAATTGTGATGATGGTCATCATGGGACATTGTGATGACAAGTGTTATGGAATATTGTGATCACAAGGGTTTGGAGCATTGTTATGACAGAGGTCATGGAACAGTTTGATTTCATTCTGATGACAATAACATGAATCATTATGATGAAAGGCATGGTGCATTGTGATGACAGGGTTCATGGATCATTGAGATGAAAAGGGGCATGGAGCATTGTGATTACAAGGTTCTTGGAGTGTTGTGATGAGAAGGGTCATGGAGCCTTGTGATGACAAGGCCATGGATCATCGTGATGGCATGGGTCATGGAGCATTGTTATGACAGTTGTAATGGATCTTTGTGATGGCAAGGGCATGGAGCATTGTGATGAGAAGGCCATGGAGCATTCTGATGACTTGTGTCATGGAGCTTTGTGTAGACAAAGGCATGGAGCAATGTGATGAGAGCGTTCATGGAGCGTTGTGATGATAATGACATGGAACATTGTGATGCCAGGGGTCATGGATCATTGTGATGACAAAAGTCATGGAGCATTTTCTTGGCAAGTGCGTTTTGCATTGTGATGAGAAGCGCAGGGAGAATTGTGATGACAGGGTCATGGAGCAATTGGATGAAAAGTGTCATGGAACATTTTGATGACAGGTGTTATGGATCATTGTGATGTCAGGGGTCATCGAACTTTGTGATGATAAGTGCATGTAGCATTGTGATGACAGGAGTCATGGAACATTGTGATGACAGGGGTGAGGGAGTATTGTGACAAATAGTGATGTAGCATTGTGATATCAGTCGTGAGAGAGCATTTTGTTGAGAAGTGCATGGAGCATTATGATGACAATATTTATGGAGCACTGTGATGACAAGTTTGTGGAGCACTGTGATGACAAGCGCATGGTGCATTGTGATGGCATGTGTCGTGGAGCATTGTGCTGACAAGCACATGGAGCATTGTGATGACAAGGGTCATGGAGCATTGTGCTGAGAAAGGCATAGAGCATTGTGATGACAAGGGTCAAAGAGCATTGTGATGAAAAGTTCACGGAGCATTGTGGTTCAAATGGTCACAGAGACTGTTGATGTCGAGGGCCTGGACCATTGTGATGACAAAGTACATGAAGCATTGTGATGACTGGAGTCACGGAGCATTGTGATGACAGGGATCATGGAGCATTGTGATAACAAGGGCATGGAGGATTGTGATGACAAGGGCATGGAACATTGTTCTAATGAGTTTCATGGATTGTTGCAATGACAGTTGGAATGGCGCATTGTGATGTCAAGGGCATGGAGCATTGTGATAACCAGGTCATGCAGTATTGTAAAGACAGGTGTCAGGGAGCATTGTGATGACATATGTAATGGCCCATTGTGATGACAATGGCATGGAGCATTGTGATGCTAAGTGTCATGGAGGATTCTGATGACAAAGGTAATGGAGCATTGTGATGACAATGGCTTGGAGCATTGTGATGACAAGGGTCAGGGAGCATTGTGCTGACAAGTCCACGGAGAATTGTGATGACAAGGGACATGGAGAATTCTGATGGCAAGCTTCTGGAGTATTTTGATGACAATGGCATGGATCATTGTGATGAAAACGGCATGGGCTATTGTGATGAAAAATACATGGAGCCTTTTCGTGACAGGTTTCAAGGAGCATTCTGATGACAAGTGTCAGTGAGCACTGTGATGACAAGTGTATTGAGAATTGTGATGACAATGGTCATGGAGTATTGTGATGAAAAGGGCATGGAGTATTGTGATGACAGGCATCATGGAGCATTGTGATGACAAGTGATATGGAACATTGTGATCACATGGGTTTGGAGCATTGTGATGACAGAGGTCATGGATCATTTTGATTTCAAGGAGCATGGAGCATTGTAATGACAAGGGCATGAGGCAATGTGATCCCAAGTTTCATGGAGGATTGTGATGACAATGGAAATGGAGTATTGTGATGACAAGCGCATAGAGCATTATAATGACAAGGTCATGAAGCATTTTGCTGACAAAGGCATGGAGCATTGTGATGACATGTGTCATGGAGCACAATGATGACAAGCGTCACGGAGCATTGTGAATACAGGGGTCATGGAGCATTCGGATGACAAGGGCATGGATAATTGTGATGACAAAGGTCATGGAGCACTGGGCGGAAAATGTTCATGGAGTGTTGTGATGACAGGGTTCAAGGAGCACTGTGATGAGAAGACCATGGAAACATGTGATGACAAGTCTAATGGAGCATTCTGATGAAAAGGGGCATGGAACATTGTGATTACAGGGCCCTTGGAGCATTGTGATGACTAGAGCATGGAGCATTGTGATGAGAGTCCATGGCACATTCTGATGACATGTGTCATGGAGTTTTGTGATGACAAGGACATGGAGCATTGTGATTACAGGGATCTTGGAGCTTTGTGATGAAAAGGGCACTGATCATTGAGATGAAAAAGGCATGGAGCCTTGTCATGACAGGGTTCAAGGTGCATACTGACGACAAGTGTCAGGGAGCATTGTGATGACAAGTGTATTGAGCATTGTGATGACAAAGATCATGGAGCATTGCGATGAGAATGCCATGGATAATTGTGATGATGAGCGTCATGGAGTGTTGTGATGATAAGTGTTATGGAACATTGTGATCACAAGTGTTTGGAGCATTATGATGACAGAGGTCATGGAGAATATTGATTTCATTGTGATGACAATAGCCTGAAGCATTATGATGATGGGCATTGTGCATTGTGATGACAGGATTCATGGAGCATTGAGATGAAAAGTGGCATGGAGCATTGTGTTTACAGGGGTCTTGGAGCATTGTGATGACAAGGGCATGGAGCACAGTGATGACAAGGCCATGGAACATTCTGATGGCATGAGTCATGGAGCTTTGTGATGACAAGAACATGGAGCATTTTGATTACAAGGGTCTTCATCATTGTGATGACAAGTGTCATGGAACCTTGTGATGACTAGGCCGTGGAACATTGTGATGGCAGGGGTCATGGTGCATAATTATGACAGAGGTAATGGAGCATTGTGATGAGAAGGGCATGGAACATTGGTCTAAAATGTTTCATGGATTATTGTGATGTGAGTGGGCATAGAGCATTGTGATGACAAGGGTATGGAACACTATGATGCATGAGCCATGCAGGATTGTAATGACAAAGGCATGGAGCATTGTGATGACAAAAGTCATGAAGCATTGTGATGACTGGAGTCATGGCGCATTGTGATGACAAGGGCATGGAGCATTGTGATGAGAAGGTCATGGAGTATTGTGAAGACAGGTGTCAGGGAGCATTGTGATGACCTATGTCATGGTCAATTGCGATGACAATGGCATGGAACATTGTGATGCCAAATGTAATGGAGGATTTTGATGACAAATATAATGGATCATTGTGATGACTAGGGCTTGGAGCATTATGATGACAAGGGCCATTGAGAATTTTCATGACAAGGTCGTGAAGCATTGTGATGACAAGGTCCTGGAACACTGTGATGAGAAAACCATGGAGCCTTGTGATGACAATTCTCATGGAGCATACTGATGAAACTGGTCATGGACCATTGTGATTACAGGGGTCTTGGAACATTGTGATGAAAAGGGCATGGGAACTTCTTATGACAGGGTTCAAGGAGAGTACAGACAACAAGAGTCAGGGAGCATTTTGATGACAAGAGTATTGAGCATTGTGATGACAAAGGTCATGGAGCATTGTGATGTGAAGACCATAGATAACTGTGATGACGAGCGTCATGGGGCATTGTGATGACAAGTGTTATGGAATATTGTGATCACAAGTGTTTGGAGCATTGTTATGACAGTTGTAATGGAGCATTTTGATTTCATTGTGATGACAATAGCATGAAGCATTAGAATGATGGACATGGTGCATTGTGATGACAGGGTTCATGGATCATTGAGATGAAAAGGGGCATGGAGCATTGTGATTACAGGGGTCTTGGAGCATTGTGATGAGAAGGGTCATGGAGCCTTGTGATGACATTGCCATGGAACATCGTGATGGCAGGGATCATGGAACATTCTTATGACAAGGGTAATGCAGCATTGTGATGGCAAGGGCAAGGAGCATTGTGATGAGAAAGCCATGGAGCTTTCTGATGACATGTGTCATGGAGCATTGTGATGACAAGTGTCACGGAGCATTGTGGTGAAATGTTCATTGAGAATTGTGGTTATAAATGTCACAGAGACTTGTGATGACGCGGGCATGGAACACTGTGATGACAAACGTTATGAAGCATTGTGATGATAGGTGTCATGGAGCACTGTGATGACAGGGGTCATGGAGCATTGTGATGACTAGGGAATGGAGCAGCGTGATGACAAGTTTCCCGGATCATTGTGTTGTCAGGTGTCATGGAGTGTTGTGATGACAGTTGTCATGGTGCATTGTGATGATATTGGTCATGGAGCATTGTGATGAGAAGGTCATGGAGCATTTTGCTGAAAATATTCATGGAGTATTGTGATGACAGTTGTCATGGTGCATTTTGATGATTTTGGTCATGGAGCATTGTGATGAGAAGATCATGGAGCATTGTGTTGATAATAATCATGGAGTATTGTGATGACAAGTTTCATGGAGCATGGTGATGACAAGGTCCTGTAGCATTGTGATGAGAAGACCATGGAGGCTTGTGATGACAAATCTCATGGAGCATACTGATGAAAAGGGTCATGGACCATTGTGATTACAGGGGTCTTGGAACATTGTGATGAAAAGGTCATGGAACCTTGTTATGACAGGGTTCAAGGAGCGTACAGACAACAAGGGGCAGGGAGCATTTGGATGACAAGAGTGTTGAGCATTGTGATGACAAAGGTCATAGAGCATTGTGATGAGAAGACCATAGATAACTGTGATGACAAGTCTCATGGAGCATTCTGATGAAAAGGGGCATGGATCTTTGTGATTACCGTGGTCTTGGAGCATTGTGATGACAAGGGCATGGAGCATTGTCATGAGACGGCCATGCAGCATTCTGATGACATGCGTCATGGAGCTTTGTGATGACAAGGGCATGGAGCATTGTGATTACATGGGTCTTGGAGCACTGTGATGAAAAGGGCATGGATCATTGTGATGAAAAAGGCATGGAGCCTGGTCATCACAGGGTTCAAGGAGCATACTGAAGATAAGTGTCAGGGAGCATTGTGATGACAAGTGTATAGACCATTGTGATGACAAAGGTCATGGAGCATTGTGATGAGAAGACCATGGATAATTGTGATGATGAGCGTCATGGTGTGTTGTGATGATAAGTGTTATGGAACATTGTGATCAAAATGGTTTGGAGCATTATGATGACAGAGGTCATGGAGAATTTTGATTTCATTGTGATGACAATAGCCTGAAGCATTATGATGATGGGCATGGTGCATTGTGATGACAGGGTTCATGGAGCATTAAGATGAAAAGGGTCATGGAGCACTGTGAGTACAGGGGTTTTGGAGCATTGTGATGACAAGGGCATGGAGCATTGTTATGAGAATGCCATGGAACATTCGGATGACATGCGTCATGGAGCTTTTTGATGACAAGGGCATGGAGCATTGTGATTACAGGGTTCTTGGAGCATTGTGATGACAAGGGTCATGGAGCCTTGTGACGACAAGGCTGTGGATCATTGTGATGGCAGGGTTCATGGAGCATTGTTATGACAGAGGTAATGGAGCTTTGTGATGAGAAGGGCATTGAGCACTGGTCTGAAATGTTTCATGAATTATTGTGATGAGAGTGGGCATGGAGCATTGTGATGACAAGGGCACAGAACACTGTGATACATGGGTCATGGAGGATTGTAATGACAAGGGCATGGAGCATTGTGATGAGAAGGGCATCGAGCATTGTGATGACAAGTTTCATGGAGCTTTGTGATGACAAGGGAATGGAGCAATGTGATGAGCGGGTTCATGGAGCATTGTGATGACAATGACATGGAGCATTGTGATGCCAAGGGTCATGGAGCTTTGTGATGACAAGTCATGGAGCATTTTCATGAAAAGGGTGTGGTGCATTGTGATGAAAAGGGCAGGGAGCATTTTGATGACAGGGTCATGCAGCAATTTGATGAAAAGTGTCATGGAACATTTTTATGACAGGGGTTATAGAATATTGTGATGCCAGGGGTCATGGAGCTTTGGGATGAAAAGGGTCATGGAGCATTTTGATGACAGGGGTTATAGAACATTGTGATATCAGGGGTCATGGAACATTGTGATGATAAGTGGTGAGGGAGTATTGTGATGACTAGGGATGGAACATTGTGATATATCTGGTGATAGAGCATTTGGATGAAAAGTGCATGGAGCATTGTGATTACAAGATTTATGGAGCATAGCGATGAAAAAGTTGTGGACCGTTGTAATGAAAAGCGCGTGGCACAGTGTGATGACAAGTGTCATTGAACATTGTTCTGACAAATGCATGGAGCATTGTGATGACAATGGTCACGGAACTTTGTGATGAAATGTTCAAGGAGCACAGTGGTTACAAAGGTCACAGAGCCTTGTGATGACGTGGGCATGGACAATTGTGATGACAAACGTCATGAAGCATTGTGATGACATGGGTCATGGAGCATTGTGATGACAAGGGCATGGAGTATTGTGATGAAAGGGGCATGGAGCATTTGTCTGACATGTTTCATAGACTATTGTGATGACAGTGCACATGGTGCTTTGTGATGGCAAGGGCATGGAGCATTGTGATGAGAAGGGCATGGAGCATTGTGATTACAAGATTTATGGAGCATTGTCATGACCAATTTTTGGACCGTTGGGATGAGAAGCGCTTGTCACATTGTGATGACAAGGGTCATGGAGCATTTTTCTGACAAAGGCATGGAGCATTGTGATGACAAAAGTCACGGAGCATTGTGATGAAAAGTTCATGGAGCATTGTGGTTACAAAGGTAACAGAGCCTTGCGATGACGGGGGCATTGACCACTGTGATGACAAATGTTATGAAGAATTGTGATGACTGGAGTCACGGAGCATTGTGATGACAGGGGTCATGGAGCATTGTGATGAGAAGGACATGGAGAATTGTGCTGAGAAAGGCATAGAAAATTGTGATGACATGGGTCAAATAGCATTTTGATGAATTGTTCATGGAGCATTGTGGATAAAAAGGTCACAGAGACTGTTGATGATGAGGGCATGGACCATTGTGATGACAAAGGTCATGGAGCATTGTGATGACTGGAGTCACGGAGCACTGAGATGACAGGGGTTATGGAGTATCGTGATAAAAAGGGCATGGAGCATTGTGATGAAAAGGGCAAGGATCATTGGTCTAATATGTTTCATGAAGTATTGTGATGAGAGTTGGAATGTCGCATTGTGATGACAAGGGCATGGAACATTGTGATGACCAGGTCATGCAGTATTGTGAAGATAGGTGTCAGGGAACATTGTGATGACATATGTAATGGCCCATTGTGATGACAATGGCATGGAGCATTGTGATGAAAATGGCATGGGGCATTGTGATAAAAACGTCATGGAGCCTTTTCGTGACAGGTTTCAAGGAGCATTCTGAAGACAAGTGTCAGGGAGCATTGTGATGACAAGTGTATTGAGAATTGTGATGACAAAGGTCATGGAGCATTGTGATGAAAAGGGCATGGAGTATTGTGAAGACAGACATCATGGAGCGTTGTGATGACAAGTGTTATGGAACATTGTGATCACAAGTTTTTGGAGCACTGCAATGACAGACGTCATGGATCATTTTGATTTCAAGGAGCAGGGAGCATTTTGATGACAAGGGCATAAAGCAATGTGATCCCAAGGTTCATGGAGGATTGTGATGACAATGGTAATGGAGTATTGTGATGACAAGCGCAAAGAGCATTGTAATGACAAGGTCATGTAGCATTTTGCTGACAAAGGCATGGAGCATTGTGATGACAGGTGTCATGGAACACTGTGATGACAAGCGTCACGGAGCATTGTGAATGCAGGGGTCATGGAGCATTGGGATGACAAGGGCATGGATCATTGTGATGACAAGCATCATGGAGCATTGGGCTGAAAATTTTCATGGAGTATTTTGATGACAGGGGTCATGGAGCATTGTGATGACAGAAGTCATGGAGAATTTTGATTTCATTGTGCTGAAAATAGCCGGAAGCATTATGATGATGGGCGTGATGCATTGTGATGACAGTGTTCATGGAGCATTGAGATGAAAAGAGGCATGGAGCATTGTGATTACAGGGGTCTGGGAGCATTGTGATGACAAGGGCATGGAGCATTTTGATGAGAAGGCCTTGGAACACGCTGATGACATGTGTCATGGAGCTTTGTGATGACAAGGGCATGGAGCATGGTGATTACAGGGGTCTTGGCGCATTGTGATGACAAGGGTCCTGGAGCCTTGTGATGACAAGGCCGTAGAATATTTTGATGGCAGGGGTCATGGAGCATTTTTATGCCGGGGTAATGGAGCATTGTGATGAGAAGGGCATGGATCATTGAGCTGAGAAAGGCATAGAGCATTGTGATGACAAGGGTCAAAGAGCATTTTGATGAAACGTTTATGGAGCATTGTGGTTAAAAAGGTCACAGAGACTGTTGATGATGAGGGCATGTACCACTGTGATGACAAAGGTCAAGGAGCATTGTGATGACTGGAGTCACGGAGCACTGTGATGACAGGGGTCATGGAGCATTTTGATAACAAGGGCATGGAGCATTGTGATGAAAAGGGCATGGATCTTTGGTCTAATAAGTTTCATGTATTATTGTGATGACAGTTTGAATGGCACATTGTGATGACAAGGGCATGGAGCATTGTGATGACCAGGTCATGCAGTATTGTGAAGATAGGGGTCAGGGAGCATTGTGATGGCATATGTAATGTCCCATTGTGATGACAAAGGCATGGAGCATTGTGATGAAAACGGCATGGGGCATTGTCATGAAAACGTCATGGAGCCTTTTCGTAACAGGTTTCAAGGAGCATTCTGACGACAAGTGTCAGGGAGCATTGTGATGACAAGTGTATAGAGAATTGTGATGAGAAAGTTCATGGAGCATTGTGATGAAAACGGCATGGAATATTGTGATGACGGGCATCATGGAGCGTTGTGATGACAAGTGTTATGGAACATTGTGATCACAAGGGTTTGAAGAATTGTGATGACAGAGGTCATGGAGCATTTTGATTTCATTGTGATGACAATAGCATGAAGCATTGTGATGATGGGCATGGTGCATTGTGATAACAGGGTTCATGGATCATTGAGATGAAAAGGGACATAGAGCATTGTGATTACAGTGTTCTTGGAGCATTGTGATGAGAAGGGTCATGGAGCCTTGTGATGAAAAGACCATGGAACATCCTGTTGGCAGGGGACATGGAGAATTTTTATGACAGGGGTAATGGAGCATTGTGATGGCAAGGGTATGGAGCATTGTGATGAGAAGGCCATGGAGCATTCTGATGACATGTGTCATGGAGCTTTGTGATGAGAACGGCATGGAGCAATATGATGAGAGTGTTCATGGAGCATCGTGATGACAAAGATATGGAACATAGTGATGCCAAGCTTCATGGATCTTTTTGATGACAAAGGTCATGGAGGATTTTGATGACAAGGGTGTTGTGCATTGTGATGAGAAGGGCAGGGAGCATTGTGATGATAGGATCATGGAGCAATTTGATGACAAGGGTCATTGAACTTTTTGATGACAGGGGTTATGGAACATTGTGATATCAGGGGTCATCGAACATTGTGATAATAAGTGCATGTAGCATTGTGATGACAGGAGTCATGGAACATTGTGATGACAGTGGTGAGGGAGTATTGTGACAAATATTGATGTAGCATTGTGATATCATTGGTGAGAGAGCATTTTGATGAGAAGTGCATTGAGCATTGTGATGACAAAAGTCATGGTGCATTGTGATGAGAAGACCATGGATAATTGTGCTGACCAGCGTCATGGGGCATTTTGATGACAAGTGTTATGGAACATTGTGATCACAAGGGTTTGCAGCATTGTGAGGACAGAGGTCATGGAGCATTTTGATTTCATTGTTATGACAATAGCATGAAGCATTATGATGATGTGCATGGTGCATTGTGATGACAGCGTTTATGGAGCATTGTGATGAAAAGTTGCATGGAGCATTGGTCTGACAATTTTCATGGATTATTGTGATAAGATTGGGCATGGCACATAGTGATGACAAGGGCATGGAGCACTGTGATGACAAGGTCATGGATTATTGTAAAGAAAGGTGTCAGGGAGCATTGTGATGAAATATATCATGTTCCACTTTGATGACAATATCATGGAGCACTGTGATGCCAAGTGTCATGGAGGATTGCTCTGACAAAGTAAAGGAGCATTGTGACGACAAGGGCATGGAGCATTGTGATATCAAGGGCCATTGATCATTTTAATGTCCATGTCGTGAAACATTGTGATGAACAGCTCATAGAGGTTCCTATGACAGGGGTCATGGAGCATTGCGATGACAAGTGCATGGAGTATTGTGATGACAAGAGCATATAACATTTTGATGTGAAGTGCCATGGAGCATTGTAATGACAGGGACGTGGATAATTGTGAGGACAAGGGACATTGAGCTTTGAGATGACAAGGCATGGAGCATGGTGATGGCAAAACCGTGGAGCATTGTGATGAGAAGACCTTGGGTAATTGTGGTGTTGAGCATCATGGAGCACTGTAATGACAAGGGGCATGAAGCATTGTGATAACAGGTGTCAGGGAGCATTGTGATGACAGGTGTCATGGAGCAATGTGATGACAAGGGCATGGAGCATTGTGATGACAAGTGCATGGAGCATTGTGATGACAAGTGCATGGAGCATTGCAATTTCAAGTGCATGGAGAATTGTGATGACAAGAGCATGTAATATTTTGATGAGAAGTGTCATGTAGCATTGTGATGACAAGGACGTGGAGAATTGTGATGACAAGGGACATGGAGCATTGTGATAACCAGGGCATGGAGCATTGTGATGACAGGGGTAATGGAGCATTATTATGACAAGGCCATGGTGCATTCTGACATAAGATATCACTTATGAAGGGAATGTACACATGGCTACATATGAACTGAATTAGGGAAGAGAACAGAGTCTCAGATTTAGAAAACACTCTAACGCTTGCTTAAGGGGAAAGACAGGTGGGGAGATGCACAAAACAAAAGTTTGATATTAGCACAGGTACCGTTCCTTAATCCAAAAACATAAGAGACAAGCCCTACTCCTTCCTCAGTGAACGGAACTCAACATCCTTATTCCGCACAGAGAAATATATCTGACTAGTAAGAATTTTAAAACCTATGTATTGATATGTCTCTGTAAGGGAACTAAGTGTGTCTAGAACGACATAAACATGGCGGTGAGAATCAGCTCAAACCCAATATAAAAATGAATTTCAAAACAAAACATAAAAACAGTAAAATTCTTACACAATACCTTCAGGGGTTCTGATGAAACCTGGAATGACCCTATCTACAATGACAGCTGGATGTGGCATAACGCTGGTCACTTGGGACTGAGAGGATTGGTGAGATTGGGTGAAAAAATGCAGACCCTTTAAAGCAATTATGCCTGCCACGCATTCCATGGTTCCCAACTCTCCAAGTAGAAGGGAATATCTCTACAGATTAACATGTATGGGAACCTAGAGAATGGAAACCATCTGATGGTGAAAGGTTTCTAAAACTCTACTACTTTTTTTCTCTCCTTGTGCTCCAGTTTGACATTCCAACTGCTTTACTATCAATCTCCCAACTTGGAGAGTCAGCCCCTATAACCTCCTGGTTCGCACAGTTGGCAAATTGTGCAGAGGATATAAGGGAAGAGAGAGAACCAATGAGAGACTAGCTGTAGGCATTTGGACGGCCATATTTCACTGTAATTTCCCGTCACGAAGAGGAATTATCCAAAGACTCAGCCTGCCACCCCCCCCCAGAAACAGTATAGGTCCAGAAGCAAAATTGTGGAATTGCGGTCAGCTCACAGAAACGCGAGTTGAAAAATGGAGCTCAGGGCCACAGCAATTCACTAACCTGCAGAGTTATAAAGGACTACTGTCTTCCAAAAATCTGTTGAGGGAAAGCCACGAGGAGGAAGTGAAAATGAGGCAGAATGGCATGAAACAGATTTCAAGAGGTACATTGGAATCGCCTTTAAACACAGGAAAAGCATCACAACTTCGAAAATAATGGAAATGTCCATAAAGGGCATATGGGTTTTCACGTGAATATATTTCGGAGAAAACGCATATGCCCTTTTCAGCCAAGCAATCAAGCGAGAAATGCAAATGTGCACTACAAAGAAGTATCACTTCCCACCAGCCAAAAGGGACATCCGCAAAATGTGTAAAAACCAGACAGGCAAGACAGGCCCTGGGGAACAGGGAACCTTGTTATGCTGATGGTTGGGATGTAAATTGCCAACTGCCTCTCTGGAGGAGTGCATTGTGTTCCCTAAAACAAGTAAACAACAAAGCTACAGAGCCAAGGACACTTCCAGTATAGGGAATATAGCTTGGGAAAACTGAAAGTCAATAAGACAGAGCCACCCCAAAATTTAGGGCTGCACTGCTTACAAAAACCTCAACTTGGGTACACCTTAAATATCCCAGGAAAGACAAAAATGGTTCAAGAAATTGTGGTACTTACGTATGATGGAATATCCCTCAGCCATGAAATCAATGTCATAAGGCCAGTAGCAACAAAAAGAGTGGATTCTGGTACGATAATTCTAAGTGAAATAAGACACACAGAAAAAGAAAATTATCATAAGATATCAATTATGAAGATCCTGTAAACATAGCTACACATGAACTGAGATAGGAAAGAGAAGGGAGTCTAACATTTAAAAAACACCCTTATGCCTTCTTAAGGGGGAAGGAGAGGTGGGATGATGCATAAAACCAGAGTTTGATATTAGTACATGTACAGTTCCTAAAAACAAATACGGAATAGACAAGACCTACACCTTCCTCAGTGAAAGGGACTCAACACCCCATATTCACTGAAGAGTAATATATCTTACTAGTAAGAATCTTAAAACCTATGTATTGATATGTCTCCGTAAGAGAATCAAGAGTGTCTAGATTGGCATAAACATGGCAGTGAGAATCAGCTCAACCCACTATAAAAAGGAATTTCAAAAACAAAACAAAAAAACATGGAAATTCCGTACAATTCCTTCACGGTCTCTGATGAAACCTGGAATGACCCTATCTACAACAACAGCTGGATGTGGCATAAGGCTGGACACTTTGGACTGAGAGGATTGTTGCGATTGGGTGAGCAAATGCAGACCCTTTAAAGCAATAATGAGTGGCACCCATTCCACGGGTCCCAACTCTCCAGGTTGAAGGGAATATTACAACAGCTATAACATGTACGGGAAACCTATAGAATGGACACACTGTGAATATGAAAGGTTTCTAAATCTCAACTAATAGTACCTCTCCTGGTGCTCCAGTTTGACTTTCCAACTGTTTTATTATCAATCTCCCAACTTAGAGAAACAGCCCCTTTAACCTCCTGGTTGTCACAGGTTGCCAATTTGGCAGAGGGTGAAAGGGAAGAGGGAGAACCAATGAGAGAGTAGCTGTTAAGCAGTTCGACAGGCAAATGTCACTCTAATTTTCCGGCCGGAAGAAGAATTAAACAAAGTCTCAGCCACCCACCGGACAGCAGTATAAGTCCTGAACCAAAATTTGGACTTGCATTCAGCTCACAAAAAATGAGTTGAAAAATGGAGCTCAGTGGCACAGCAATTCACCAAATGAAAGAGTAGTAAAGGACAACTCTTGTCCAAAACTCTGTTGAGGGAAGGTTAAGAGGCAGATGTGAAAGCGAGGCAGAATATTAGGAAACAGATTTCAAGAGGTATGCTGGAATCGCCTTGACAGCACAGGAAGAGGGGCTCAACTTCGACAATGATGCACTTGGCCGAAAAGTGTGTATGAGTTTTATCCTGAATATATTCAGGAGAAAACAGATACACCCTTTTTGGCCAAGCAAGCAAGCGGGCAATGCAAATCTGCACTACAAAGCAGTATAACTTCCCACAAGTCAAAACGGATATCCACAAAATATGTAAAAACCAGAAAGGCAAGACAGGCCCTGGCGAACTGGGAGCCTTGTTATGCTGATGAGTGGGATGTAAATTGCCAATTGCCTCTCTGGAGCAGTGCATTGTGTTCCCTAAAACAAGTAAACAACAGAGCTACAGAGCCCAGGGCACTTCCAGTCTACGGAATATACCTTGGGAAAACTGAAAATCAATAAGACACAGCCACGCCAATAATTAGGAGTGCACTGCTTACAAGAACCTCATCTTGGATTCACCTTATATATCCCAGGAAAGATAAAAATGGTACAAAAATTTGTGGTACTTACGTCCGATGAAATATCCCTCAGCCATGAAATCAATCTCATAAGACAAGTAGCAGCAAAATGAGTGGATTCAGGTACGATGATTCTAAGTGAAAGAAGTTACACAGAAAAAGAAACTTATCATAAGATATCACTTATAGAGATCCTGTAAACATGGCTACACATGAACTGAGTTAGGAAAGAGAACAGAGTCTCACATTTAGAAAACATTCTTATGCCTGCTTAAGGGGGAAGGAGAGGTGGGGTGATGCATTAAACCAGATTTTGATATTAGTTCAGGTACCGTTCCAAAAACCAAATACGGAATAGACAAGAACTACAACTTCCTCAGTGAAAGGCACTCAACTCCCCATATTCCATGCAGAGGGATATATCTGACTACTAAGAATTTTAAAACCTATGTATTGATATGTCTCCATAAGGGAATCAAGTGTGTCTAGACTGGCATAAACATGGCAGCGAGAATCAGCTCAAACCCACTATAAAAAGGAATTTCAAAAACAAAACAAAAAAACAAGGAAATTATTTACATTTCCTTCAGGGTCTCTGATGAAACGTGGAATGACCCTGTCTACAATGACAGCTGGATGTGGCATATGCTGGACACTTGGCACTGAGAGGATTGGTGAGATTGGGTGAGGAAATGCAGACCCTTTAAAGCAATAATGCATGGCACCCATTCCATGGGTCCCAACTCTCCAGGTTGAAGGGAATATTACTACAGCTATAACATGTATGGGAAACCTAGATAATGGACACACTGTGAATACGAAAGGTCTCTAAAACTCAACAAATAGTCCCTCTCCTGGTGCTCCGGTTTGACTTTCCAACTGGTTTACTATCAATCTCCCAACTTGGAGAGACAGCCCCTTTAACCTCCTGTTTCACACAGGTTGCCAATTTGGCAGAGGATGAAACGGAAGAGGGAGAACCAATGAGAGAGTAGCTGTTAGGCATTTGGACGGGCACATGTCACTCTTGTTTCCTGGGAGGAAGAAGAATTAACCAAAGTCTCAACCACCCACCGTGTACCAGTATAGGTCCTGAACCAAAATATTGGACTTGCGTTCAGCTCACAAAAAATGAGTTATATAATGGAGCTCTGGGGCACAGAAATTCACAAACAGGCAGAGTAAAAAAGGACAACTATCGTCCAAAAATGTGTTGAGGGAAGGCAACGAGGCGGACTTGAAAGCGAGGTAGAAGATCAGGAAACAGATTTGAAGAGGTAAGTTGGAATCGCCTTTAAAGCACAGAAAGAGGGGCACAACTTCGACAATGATGCACTTGGCCAAAAAGGGCGTATGCATTTTCTCCTGAATATATTCAGCAGAAAACGCATACGCCCTTTTTGGCCAAACAAGCAAGCGGGCAATGCAAATCTGCACTACAAAGAATTATCACTTCCCACCGGTCAAAAGGGACATCCACAAAATGGGTAAAAACCAGAAATGCAAGACAGTCCCTGGAGAACAGGGAGCCTTGTTATGCTGATGGGCGGGATGTAAATTGCCAACTGCCTCACTGGAGGAGTGCATTGTGTTCCCTAAAACAAGTAAACAACAAAGCTATAGAGCCAAGGGCACTTCCAGTCTAGGGAATATACCTTGGGAAAACTGAAAATCAATAAGACACAGCCACCCCAAAATTTAGGGCGACACTGCTTACAAGAACCTCAACTTGGGTACACCTTAAATATCCCAGCAAATATAAAAATTGTTCAAAAAATTGTGGTACTTACGTACAATGGAATATCCCTCAGCCATGAAATCAATGTCATAAGACCAGTAGCCGCAAAATGAGTGGATTCAGGTACGATGATTCTAAGGGAAATAAGTCACACAGAAAAAGAAGCTTATCATAAGATATCACTTATGAAGATCCTGTAAACATGGCTACACATGAACTGAGTTAGGAAAGAGAACAAAGTCTCACATTTAGAAAACACTCTTATGCCTGCTTAAGGGGGAAGGAGAGGTGGGGTGATGCATAAAACCAGAGTTTGATATAAGCACAGGTACCGTTCCAAAAACCAACTATGGAATAGAGAAGACCTACCTATACCTTCCTCAGTGAAAGGGACTCAAAACCCCATATTTCCCGCAGAAGAATATATCTGACTATTAACAATCTTAAAACCTAAGTATTGATATGTCTCCGTAAGGGAAGCAAGTGTGTCTAGACTGGCATACACATGGCAGCGAGAACCAGACCAAACCCACTATAAAAAGGAATTTCAAAAACAAAACACAAAAACAGGGAAATTCTTTACAATTCCTTCAGGGTCTCTGATGAAACCTGGAATGACCCTGTCTAAAATGACAGCTGGATGTGGCATAAGGCTGGACACTTGGGACTGAGGGGATTGTTGATATTGTGTGAGCAAATGCAGACACTTTAAAGGAATAATGCATGGCACCCATTCCATGGGTCCCTACTCTCCAGGTTGAAGGAAATATTACTACAGCTATAACATGTACGGGAATCCTAGAGAATGGACACACTGTGAATACGAAAGGTTTCTAAAACTCAACGAATATTCCCTCTCCTAGTGCTCCGGTTTGACTTTCTAACTGCTTTACTATAAATCTCCCAACTTGTAGAGACAGCCCCTATAACCTCCTGGTTCTCACATGTTACCAATTTGGCAGAGGATGAAAGGGAACAGGGAGAACCAATGAGAGAGTAGCTGTTAGGCATTTGGACGGGCATATGTCATTCTAATTTCCCGGCAGGAAGAAGAATTAACCAAAGTCTCAGCCACCCTCCGGGAACCAGTATAGGTCCTGACCAAAATTTTGGACATGCGTTCAGCTCAAAAAAAACGAGTTGAAAAATGTAGCTCAAGGGCACAGCAACTCACAAACTGGAAGAGTAATAAAGGACAACTATCATCCAAAAATCTGTTGAGGGAAGGCAACGAGGCAGACTTGAATGTGAGGCAGAATAGCAGGAAACAGATTTCAAGAAGTACGTTGCAAACACCTGTAAAGCACAGGAAGAGGGGCACAACTTCGACAATGATTCACTTGGCCAAAAAGGGCGTATGCATTTTCTCCTGAATATATGCAGGAGAAAACGCATACGACCTGTTTGGCCAAGCAAACAAGCGGGCAATGCAAATCTGCACTACAAAGAAGTATCACTTCCCACCGGTCAAAGGGACATCCACAAAATGTGTAAAACCAGAAAGGCAAGACAGGCCCTGGAGAACAGGGGGCCTTGTTATGCTGATGGGCGGGATGTTAATTGCCAACTGCTTCACTGGAGGAGTGCATTGTGTTCCCTAAAACAAGTAAACAACAGAGCTACAGAGCCAAGGGCACTTCCAGTCTAGGGAATATACCTTGGGAAAAGTGAAAATTAATAAGACACTGCCACCCCCAAATTTAGGGCTGCACTTCTTACAAGAACCTCAACTTGGGTATACGTGAAATATCCCAGGAAAGATAAAAATGTTTCAAAAATTTGTGCTACTTACGTACGATGGATTATCCCTCAGCCATGAAATCAATGTCATAAGACCAGTAGCAGTTAAATGAGTGGATTCAGGTACGATGATTCTAAGTGAAATAAGTCACACAGAAAAAGAAGCTTCTCATAAGATATCACTTATGAAGATCCTGTAAACATGGCTACTCATGAACTGAGTTAGGAAAGAGAACAGAGTCTCACATTTAGAAAACACTCTTATGCCTGCTTAAGGGGGAAGGAGAGGTGGGGTGATGCATAAAACCAGAGTTTGATATAAGCACAGGTACCATTCCCAAAACCAACTATGGAAGAGACAAGACCTACCTATACCTTCCTCGGTGAAACGGACTCAAAACCCCATATTTCCCGCAGAGGAATATATCTGACTAGTAAGAATCTTAAAACCTATGTATTGATATGTCTCCCTAAGGGAATCAAGTGTGTCTAGACTGGCATACACATCGCAGCGAGTATCAGCTCAAACCCACTATAAAAAGGAATTTCAAAAACAAAACAAAAAAACAGGGAAATTCTTTACAATTCCTTCAGGGTCTCTGATGAAACCTGGAATGACCCTGTCTACAATGACAGCTGGATGTGGCATAAGGCTGGACACTTGGGACTGAGAGGATTGGTGAGATTGGGTGAGGAAATGCAGACCCTTTAAAGCAATAATGCATGGCACCCATTCCATGGGTCCCAACTCTCCAGGTTGAAGGGAATATTACTACAGCTATAACATGTATGGGAAACCTAGATAATGGACACACTGTGGATACGAAAGGTCTCTAAAACTCAACAAATAGTCCCTCTCCTGGTGCTCCGGTTTGACTTTCCAACTGGTTTACTATCAATCTCCCAACTTGGAGAGACAGCCCCTTTAACTTCCTGTTTCACACAGGTTGCCAATTTGGCAGAGGATGAAACGGAAGAGGGAGAACCAATGAGAGAGTAGCTGTTAGGCATTTGGACGGGCACATGTCACTCTTGTTTCCTGGGAGGAAGAAGAATTAACCAAAGTCTCAACCACCCACCGTGTACCAGTATAGGTCCTGAACCAAAATATTGGACTTGCGTTCAGCTCACAAAAAATGAGTTATATAATGGAGCTCTGGGGCACAGAAATTCACAAACAGGCAGAGTAAAAAAGGACAACTATCGTCCAAAAATGTGTTGAGGGAAGGCAACGAGGCGGACTTGAAAGCGAGGTAGAAGATCAGGAAACAGATTTGAAGAGGTAAGTTGGAATCGCCTTTAAAGCACAGAAAGAGGGGCACAACTTCGACAATGATGCACTTGGCCAAAAAGGGCGTATGCATTTTCTCCTGAATATATTCAGCAGAAAACGCATACGCCCTTTTTGGCCAAACAAGCAAGCGGGCAATGCAAATCTGCACTACAAAGAATTATCACTTCCCACCGGTCAAAAGGGACATCCACAAAATGGGTAAAAACCAGAAATGCAAGACAGTCCCTGGAGAACAGGGAGCCTTGTTATGCTGATGGGTGGGATGTAAATTGCCAACTGCCTCACTGGAGGAGTGCATTGTGTTCCCTAAAACAAGTAAACAACAAAGCTATAGAGCCAAGGGCACTTCCAGTCTAGGGAATATACCTTGGGAAAACTGAAAATCAATAAGACACAGCCACCCCAAAATTTAGGGCGACACTGCTTACAAGAACCTCAACTTGGGTACACCTTAAATATCCCAGCAAATATAAAAATTGTTCAAAAAATTGTGGTACTTACGTACAATGGAATATCCCTCAGCCATGAAATCAATGTCATAAGACCAGTAGCCGCAAAATGAGTGGATTCAGGTACGATGATTCTAAGGGAAATAAGTCACACAGAAAAAGAAGCTTATCATAAGATATCACTTATGAAGATCCTGTAAACATGGCTACACATGAACTGAGTTAGGAAAGAGAACAAAGTCTCACATTTAGAAAACACTCTTATGCCTGCTTAAGGGGGAAGGAGAGGTGGGGTGATGCATAAAACCAGAGTTTGATATAAGCACAGGTACCGTTCCAAAAACCAACTATGGAATAGAGAAGACCTACCTATACCTTCCTCAGTGAAAGGGACTCAAAACCCCATATTTCCCGCAGAAGAATATATCTGACTATTAACAATCTTAAAACCTAAGTATTGATATGTCTCCGTAAGGGAAGCAAGTGTGTCTAGACTGGCATACACATGGCAGTGAGAACCAGACCAAACCCACTATAAAAAGGAATTTCAAAAACAAAACACAAAAACAGGGAAATTCTTTACAATTCCTTCAGGGTCTCTGATGAAACCTGGAATGACCCTGTCTAAAATGACAGCTGGATGTGGCATAAGGCTGGACACTTGGGACTGAGAGGATTGTTGAGATTGTGTGAGCAAATGCAGACACTTTAAAGGAATAATGCATGGCACCCATTCCATGGGTCCCTACTCTCCAGGTTGAAGGGAATATTACTACAGCTATAACATGTACGGGAATCCTAGAGAATGGACACACTGTGAATACGAAAGGTTTCTAAAACTCAACGAATATTCCCTCTCCTAGTGCTCCGGTTTGACTTTCTAACTGCTTTACTATAAATCTCCCAACTTGTAGAGACAGCCCCTATAACCTCCTGGTTCTCACATGTTACCAATTTGGCAGAGGATGAAAGGGAACAGGGAGAACCAATGAGAGAGTAGCTGTTAGGCATTTGGACGGGCATATGTCATTCTAATTTCCCGGCAGGAAGAAGAATTAACCAAAGTCTCAGCCACCCTCCGGGAACCAGTATAGGTCCTGACCAAAATTTTGGACATGCGTTCAGCTCAAAAAAAAACGAGTTGAAAAATGTAGCTCAAGGGCACAGCAACTCACAAACTGGAAGAGTAATAAAGGACAACTATCATCCAAAAATCTGTTGAGGGAAGGCAACGAGGCAGACTTGAATGTGAGGCAGAATAGCAGGAAACAGATTTCAAGAAGTACGTTGCAAACACCTGTAAAGCACAGGAAGAGGGGCACAACTTCGACAATGATTCACTTGGCCAAAAAGGGCGTATGCATTTTCTCCTGAATATATGCAGGAGAAAACGCATACGACCTTTTTGGCCAAGCAAACAAGCGGGCAATGCAAATCTGCACTACAAAGAAGTATCACTTCCCACCGGTCAAAGGGACATCCACAAAATGTGTAAAACCAGAAAGGCAAGACAGGCCCTGGAGAACAGGGGGCCTTGTTATGCTGATGGGCGGGATGTTAATTGCCAACTGCTTCACTGGAGGAGTGCATTGTGTTCCCTAAAACAAGTAAACAACAGAGCTACAGAGCCAAGGGCACTTCCAGTCTAGGGAATATACCTTGGGAAAAGTGAAAATTAATAAGACACTGCCACCCCCAAATTTAGGGCTGCACTTCTTACAAGAACCTCAACTTGGGTATACGTGAAATATCCCAGGAAAGATAAAAATGTTTCAAAAATTTGTGCTACTTACGTACGATGGATTATCCCTCAGCCATGAAATCAATGTCATAAGACCAGTAGCAGTTAAATGAGTGGATTCAGGTACGATGATTCTAAGTGAAATAAGTCACACAGAAAAAGAAGCTTCTCATAAGATATCACTTATGAAGATCCTGTAAACATGGCTACACATGAACTGAGTTAGGAAAGAGAACAGAGTCTCACATTTAGAAAACACTCTTATGCCTGCTTAAGGGGGAAGGAGAGGTGGGGTGATGCATAAAACCAGAGTTTGATATAAGCACAGGTACCATTCCCAAAACCAACTATGGAAGAGACAAGACCTACCTATACCTTCCTCGGTGAAACGGACTCAAAACCCCATATTTCCCGCAGAGGAATATATCTGACTAGTAAGAATCTTAAAACCTATGTATTGATATGTCTCCCTAAGGGAATCAAGTGTGTCTAGACTGGCATACACATCGCAGCGAGTATCAGCTCAAACCCACTATAAAAAGGAATTTCAAAAACAAAACAAAAAAACAGGGAAATTCTTTACAATTCCTTCAGGGTCTCTGATGAAACCTGGAATGACCCTGTCTACAATGACAGCTGGATGTGGCATAAGGCTGGACACTTGGGACTGAGAGGATTGGTGAGATTGGGTGAGCAAATGCAGACCCTTTAAAGCAATAATGCAAGGCACCCATTCCATGGGTCCCAACTCTCCAGGTTGAAGGGAATATTAGTACAGCTATAACATGTACGGGAAACCTAGAGAATGGACACACTGTGAATACGAAAGGTTTCTAAAACTCAAAGAATAGTCGCTCTCCTGGTGCTCCGGTTTGACTTTCCAACTGCTTTACTATCAATCTCCCAACTTGGAGAGACAGCCCCTTTAACCTCCTGGTTCTCACAGGTTGCCAATTTGGCAGAGGATGAAAGGGAAGTGGGAGAACCAATGAGAGAGTAGTTGTTAGGCTTTTGGACGGGCTCATGTCACTCTTATTTCCTGGGAGGAAGAAGAATTAACCAAAGTCTCAGCCACCCACCGGGAACCGGTATAGGTCGTCAACCAAAATTTTGCACTTGCGTTCAGCTCACAAAAAACGAGTTAAAAAGTGTAGCTCAGGGGCTTCCCTGGTGGCGCAGTGGTTGAGAGTCCGCCTGCTGATGGAGGGGACACGGGTTTGTGCCCCGATCCCGGAAGATCCCACATGCCGCAGAGCGGCTGGGCCCGCGAGCCATGGCCGTGGAGCCTGTGTGTCCGGAGCCTGTGCTCCACAACGGGAGAGGCCACAGCAGTGAGAGGCCCGCGTACAGAAAAAAAAAAAAAAAATTGTAGCTCAGGGGCACAGCAATTCACAAACTGGCAGAGTAATAAAAGGCAACTATCATCCAACAATCTGTTGAGGGAAGGCAACTAGGCGGACTTGAAAGCGAGGCAGAATAACAGGAAACAGATTTCAAGGGGTACGTTGGAATTGACTTTAAAGAACAGGAAGTGGGGCACAATTTCGACAAAGATGCACTTGGTCAAAAAGGGCGTATGTGTTTTCTCCAGAATATATTCAGGAGAAAACGCATATGCCCTTTTTGGACAAGCAAGCAAGTGGGCAATGCAAACTGCAGCACAAAGGAGTATCACTTCCCACTGGTCAATAGGGACATCGACAAAATGGGTAAAAACCAGAAAGGCAAGAGAGGCCCTGGAGAACAGGGAGCATTTTTATGCTGATGGGCGGGATGTAAATTGTAAACTGCCTCTCTGGAGGAGTGCATTGTGTTCCCTAAAACAAGTAAACAACAGAGCTACAGAGCCAAGGGCACTTCCAGTCTAGGGAATATACCTTGGGAAAACTGAAAATCAATAAGACAGAGCCACCCCAAAATTTAAAGCTGCACTGCTTACAAAAACCTCAACTTGGGTACACCTTAAATATCCCAGGAAAGATAAAAATGGTTCAAAAATTGTGGTACTTACGTACGATGGAATATCCCTCAGACATGAAATCAATGTCATAAGACCAGTAGCAGCAAAATGAGTGGATTCAGGTACGATGATTCTAAGTGAAATAAGTCCCACAAAAAAATAAACTTATCATAAGATATCACTTATGAAGATCCTGTAAACATGGCTACACATGAACTGAGATAAGAAAGAGAACAGAGTCTCACATTTACAAAACTCACTTATGCCTGCTTAAGGGGGAAGGAGAGGTGCGGTGATGCATAAAACCAGAGTGTGATATAAGCAGATGTACCGTTCCAAAAACCAATTATGGAATAGACAAGACCTACACCTTCCTCAGTGAAAGGGACTCAAAACACCATATTTCCCGCAGAGGAATATATCTAACTAGTAAGAATCTTAAAATCTATGTATTGATATGTCTCCATAAGGGAATCAAGTGTTTCTAGACTGGCATAAACATGGCAGTGAGAATCAGCTCAAACCTACTATAAAAAGGAATTTCCAAACAAAACAAAAAACAGTGAAATTCTTTACAAATCCTTCAGGGTCTCTGATGACACCTGGAATGACCCTATCTACAATGACAGCTGGATGTAGCATAATGCTGGACACATGGTACTGAGAGGATTGGTGAGATTGGGTGAGCAAATGCACACCCTTTAAAGCAATAATGCATGGCATCCATTCCATGGGTCACAACTCTCAAGGTTGAAGGGAATATTACTAGATCTATAACATGTATGGGAAACCTAGAGAATGGACACACTGTGAATATGAAAGATCTCTAAAACTCAATGAATAGTCCCTCTCCTGGTGCTCTGGTTTGAAATTCCAACTTCTTTACTATCAATCTCCCAACTTGGAGCGACAGCCCCTTTAGCCTCCTGTTTCGCACAGGTTGCCAATTTGGCAGAGGATGAAAGGGAAGAGGGAGAACCAATGAGAGAGTAGCTGTTAGGCATTTGGACGGGCATATGTCACTCTTATTTCCCAGGAGGAAGAAGAATTAACCAAAGTCTCAGCCACCCACCGAAAACCAGTATAGTTTCTGAACCAATATATTGGACTTGCGTACAGCTCACAATAAACGAGTGAAAAAATGGAGCTCAGGGGCACAGCAATTCACAAACTGGCAGAGTAATAAAGGGCAACTCTCGTTCAAAAATCTGTTGAGGGAATGCAACGAGGCGGACTTGAAAGCGAGGCAGAAGAGCAGGAAACATATTTCAAGAGGTACGTTGGAATCACCTTTAAAGCACAGGAAGAGGGGCACAAATTCGACAATCGTGCACTTGGCCAAAAAGTGTGTACGCCTTTTCACCTGAATATATTCAGGAGAAAATGCATACGCCCTTTTTGGCCAAGCAAGCAAGCGGGCAATGCAAATCTGCACTACAAAGAAGTATCACTTCCCACAGGTCAAAAGGGACATCCACAAAATGGGTAAAAACCAGAAAGGCAAGACAGGCCCTGGAGAACAGGGAGCCTTGTTATGCTGATGGGCGGCATTTAAATGGCCAACTGCCTCTCTGGATGAGTGCATTGTGTTCCCTAAAACAAGTAAACAACAGAGCTACAGAGCCAAGGGCAGTTCCAGTCTAGGGAATATACCTTGGGAAAACTGAAAATCAATAAGACAGAGCCACCCCAAATTTAGGGCTGCACTGCTTACAAGAATCTCAAATTGGGTACTCTATAAATATCCCAGGATAGATAAAAATGGTTCAAAAAATTGTGGTACTTATGTACGATGGATTATCCCTCAGCCATGAAATCAATGTCATAATGCCAGTAACAGGAAAATGAGTGGATTCAGGTACGATGATTCTAAGTGAAATAATTCACACAGAAAATCAAACTTATCATAAGATAGCAGTTATGAATTTTCTGTAACATGGCTACACATGAACTGAGTTAGGAAAGGGAACAGAGTCTCACATTTAGAAAACCCACTTATGCCTGCTTAAGGAGGAAGGAGAGGTGGGGTGATGCATAAAACCAGAGTTTGATATTAGTACAAGTACCATTCCAAAATCGAAATACGGAATAGACAAGACCTACACCTTCATCAGTGAAAGGGACTCAAAACCCAATATTCTGCGCAGTGGAATATATTTGACTAGTAAGAATCTTAAAACCTCTGTATTGATATGTCACCGTAAGGGAATCAAGTGTGTCTACACTGGCAAAAACATGGCAGTGAGAATCAGCTCAATCCCACTATTAAAAGGAATTTCAAATACAAAAGAAAAAAAACAGGGAAATTCATTACAATTCCTTCAGTGGCTCTAATGAAACCTGGAATGACACTACCTACAACGAGAGCTGGCTGTGGCATAAAGCTGGACACTTGAGACTGAGAGTTTTGGTGAGACTGGGTGAGCAAATTCAAACGCTTTAAAGCAATAATGTGTGGCACCCATCCCATGGGTCCCAACTCTCCATGTGTAAGGGAATATTACTACAGCCATAACATTTATGGGAAACCTAGAGAATGGACACACTTTGAATACGAAAGGTTTCTAAAACTCAACTTATAGTCCTTCTCCTTGGCGCCAGTTTGACTTTCCAACTGCTTTACTATCAATCTCCCAAATTGGAGTGATAGCCCTTAAAACCTCCTGGTACGCACAGGTTGCCAATTTGGCAGAGGATGAAAGGGAAGAGGGAGAACCAATGACAGAGTAGCTGTTAGGTATTTGGACGGGTATATGTCACTTTAATTGCCCGGAAGGAAGTAGAATTAACCAATGTCTCAGCTACCTGCCGGGAACCAGTATAGGTTTTGAACCATAGTTTTTGATTTGCACTCAGCTCACAAAAACGAGTTCAAAAATGGAGCTCAGGGGCACAGCAATTTAAAAACTGGCAGAGTAATAGAGGAAAACTATCGTCCAAAAATCTTTTGAGGGAAGGCAGAGAGGCGGACTTTAAAACGAGGCAGAATAGCAGGAAACAGATTTCAAGAGGTACGTTGGAATCACCTTTAAAGCACAGGAAGAGGGGCACAACTTCGACAATGATGCACTTGTCCAAAAAGAGCGTATGTGTTTTCTCCTGAATATATTCAGGAGAAAATGCACACGCACTTTTTGGCCAAGCAAGCAAGGAGCAATGCAAATCTACACTACAAAAAGTATCCCTTCCCACCGCTCAAAAGGGACATCCGCAAAATGTGTAAAAACCAGAAAGGCAAGACAGGCTCTGGAGATCAGGGAGCCTTGTAATGCTGATGGGCGAGATGTAAGTTGCCAACTGCCTCTCTGGAGGAGTGCATTGTGTTCCCTAAAACAAGTAAACAACAGAGCTACAGAGCCAAGGGCACTTCCAGTCTAGGGAATATACCTTGGGAAAACTGAAAATCAATAAGACAGAGCCACCCTAAAATTTAGTGCTGCACTGCTTACAAGAACCTCAACTTGGGTACACCTTAAGTATCCCAGGAAAGACAAAAATGGTTCAAGATATTGTGGTATTTACGTACAATGTAATATCTCTCAGCCATGAAATAAATGTCATAAGTCCAGTAGCAGCAAAAATAGTGGATTCAGCTACGATGATTCTAAGTGAAATAAGTCACACAGAAAAAGAAACTTATCATAAGATATCACTTATGAAGGTCCTGTAAACATGGCTACACATGAACTGAGTTAGGAAATATTACAGAGTAACTAATCTTATCATAAGATATCACTCATAGCGGGAATGTACACATGACTACACATGAACTGAATGGCAAACACAACAGAGTCACACATTTAGAAAAGAATCTTCTTCCTGCTTAATGGGAACAGCAAGGTGGGGTGATTCATAAAACCACAGTTTTAAATTAGCACAGATACCATTATATAAACCATGTATGTAATAGACAACACCTACTCCCGGCACAATGAACTGGACTCAACACCCCCTATTCATTGCAGAGGAATATGTCTGACTCTAAGTATTTTAAAACATATGTATTCTCATGTCTCCATAAAGGAATCATGTGTGTGTGTATAACGGCATGAACACAGCACTGAAATTCAGTTAAACCCACTTATAAAAATAAATTTCAAAAGCAAAATGCAAAAACAGATAGAAAGTCTTAAATCTACGTTCAGGGCCTGTGATGCAAGCTAGATTGACCACCTTTACACCCAAAGCTGGATGAGACATAAGACTGGACACTTGGGGATGACAAGATTGCTGAGGTTGTGTGAACAAAAGAACACCACATAGAGCAATACTGTGTGGTACCCATTTTAGTGGGCCCAACTCTCCAGGTTTAAGGGAATCTTCCTCCAGTTAAAACATGCAAGGGAAACCCAGTGGATGGTACACTGTGTAATTGGGAAAGTTTTCTAAAAGGTACCTCATTTTTCCTTTTGTCGTGCTTGGCTTCTCCATTCCATCTGCATTACTAAAAATCTCCCCACTTGGAATGTCAGTGCCTTTACCCTCCCGTTATGCACAGTTTGCAAACTGTGCAGAGGATGACAGGAAGAGGGGAAATAAATGAGAGATTAGCTGTAGGTGTTTGGATGGGCACATGTCACTCTAGTTTCCCATCAGGAAGAAGAATTAACGAAAGTCTCAGGCTGAAGCCCCAGAACCAGACTAGGGCCTAAAGCCATCCTGCGGTATTGCAGCCAGCTCACAAAGAGGCGAGTTGAAAAATGGAAATCAGGGGCACAGCAATTCACAAACTTGCAGAGTTATAAAGGACAACTATCATCCAGAAATATATTGAGGAAAGGCAGTGAAGAGGATTTGAATGCAAGGCAGAATTGAAGGAAACAGATTTCAAGAGGTAGATTTGAGTCGTCTTTAAAGCACATGAAAAGTGACAGAATTTCGACAATGTTGCCCTTGGCTGAAAAGGGACTATGTGTATTTTCTTGAATATATTCGGGAATAAATGTATATGCCCTTTTTGGCCAAGCAAGCCATCAGGCATTGCAAATCCACACTACAGAGAAGTGTCCCTTACCTCCAGTCAAAAGGGCCATCAAAAAATAGTGTAAAAACCGCAAATGCAGGACAGGCAATGGACAAAAGGGAGCCTGGTTACGCCGATGGACAGAATGTAAATTGCCAACAGCCTCTCTGGAGAACTGTATGTTGTTTTCTAAAACAGAGCTACAGAGCATAGCTCACTTCCACTCATGGTCGTGTATTTTGGGAAAACTAAAAATCCACAACACACAGCCAGTCCAAAGTTTAGGACTGCTCTGTTTACAAGAACCTCGACTTCGGTACACTTTATATATCCCAGGAAAGGAAAAAAAAATGGATATAGATGTTGTGGTTCTTATATACAATGGAATGTCACTCAGACATAAAATCAATGTCATAAGGCCAATAGCAGCATAATGAGTGGCTTTGGTACGATGATGCTAAGTGAAATGAGCCACAAAGAAAAAGAAACTTATTGTAATATATCCCTTATAGAGGAAATGTAAACATGGTTACACATGAACTGAATTTCAAAAGAGAACAGAGTTACACATTTAGAAAACACACTTATGCCTCCTTAAGGGGAAAGGTGACGTGCGGTGATGTGTAAAAGCAGAGTTTGAAATTAGCACAGATCCCATTCCATATACCAAATATGTAATAGACAAGACCTACTCCTTTCTCAATGAACTGGGCACAAAACACCCTATTCACTGAAGAGGAATATATCTGACTGGTAATAACCTTGAAACCTATGTATTTATATGTCTCCATAATGGAATCAAGTGTATGTAGATTGGCATAAACACAGATCAATGGAACAGGACAGGAAGCCAAGAGATAAACCTACATACCTATGGCTATCTCATCTATGACAAAGGAGCTAAGGATATACAATGGAGAAAAGACAGTCTCTTCAGTAATTGGTGCTGGGAAAACTGGACCCCTACATATAAAGGACTGAAATTAGAACACTCCATAACAGCATACACAAAAATAAACTCTAAATTGATTAGATATCTAAATATAAGACCAGACACTATAAAACACTTAGAGGAAACCATAGGCAGAACACTCTATGACATAAATCACAGCAAGATCCTTTTTGACCCACCTCCTAGAGAAATGGAAATAAAAACAGAAATCAACAAATGGGACCTAATGAAACTTAAAAGCTTTTACACAGTACAGGAAAACAAAAACAAGATGCAAAAACAACCCTCAGAATGGGAGAAAATATTTTCAAATGAAGCAATTGACAAATGATTAATCTCCAAACTTTACAAGCACCGCATGTAGCTCAATATCACAAAAACAAACAACCCAATCCAAAAACGGGCAGAAGACCTAATAGACATTTCTCCAAAGAAGATATACAGATTACCAATAAACACATTAAAGGACGCTGAACAACACTAATCATTAGAGAAATGCAAGTCAAAACTACCGTGAGATATCACCTCACAGCAATCAGAGTGGCAATCATCAAAAAAATCTACAAAACAATAAATGCTGGCGAGGCCTTTATTGGAGGAAACAGAACACACTTGCACTGTGGGTGGGAATGTAAATTGATATGGGCAGTAGGGAGAACAGTACGGAGGTTCCTTTAAATAACTAACAATAGAAGTACCATACGACACAACAATCCAACTACTGGGCATTTGCCTTGCGAAAACCATAATTCAAAAAGAGTTATGTACAAAAATGTTCATTGCAGCTCTATTTGCATTAGCCAGGACATGGAAGCAACCTAAGTGTCCATCGACAGATGAATGGATAAAGAAGATCTGGCACATATATACAATCAAATATTACTCAACCATAAAAAGAAGCAAAACTGAGTTATTTGTACTGAGGTGAATGGACTTAGAATCTGTCCTACACAGTGAAGTAAGTCAGAAAGGGAAAAACAAATACTGTACGTTAACAGACATATATGGAATCTAATGAAGAAAAAAAAAAGATTTTGAAGAACCTAATGGCAGGACAGGATTAAGGACACAGACATAGAGAAAGGACTTGAGGACACCGGAAGGGGGATGGGTAAGCTGGGACGAAGTGAGAGAGTGGCATGGACATAAATACATTACCAAATGTAACACCGATAGCTACTGGGAAGCAGCCACATAGAACAGGGAGATCAGCTCGGTGCTTTGGGACCACATAAAGGGGTGGGATATGGAGTGTGGGAGGGAGATGCAAGAGGGAGGGGATCTGGTGATATTTGTATATGTATAGCTGATTCACTTTGTTATACAGCAGAAACGAACACTCCATTGTAAAGCAATTATACTCCAATAAACGTGTAAAAGGAAAAAAAAACGAAAGCCCAAGGATAAACCTACACACCTATGGTCAACTAATCTATGACAAAGGAGGCAAGACTATACAATGGAGATAAGACAGTCTCTTCAATCATTGGTGCTGGGAAATATGGACAGCTACATGTAAAAGAATGAAATTAGAACACTCCCCACAACCATACATAGAAATATATTCAAAATGGATTAGAGACCTTAATGTAAGGCCGGACAGTATAAAACTCTGAGAGGAAAACTTACGAAGGATACTCTGACGTAAATCACAGCAAGATCTTTTTTGATCCACCTCCTATAGTAATGAAATTATAAAGAAAACTAAACAGATGGGACCTAATGAAACGTAAAAGCTTTTGCAAAGCAAAGGGAACTACAAACAAGACGAAAAGACAACCCTCAGAATGGCAGAAAATATTTGCAAACGAATCAATGGACAAATGATTAATCTCCAATATATATAAACAGCTCATGCAGCTCAATATTAATAAAACAAACAGCCCAATACAAAAATGGAAGAAGATCTAAATAGACATTTCTTCCAAGAAGACATAGAGATGGCCAGTACGCACATGAAAATCTGCTCAACATCACTAATTATTAGAGAAATGGAAATCGAAACTACAATGAGGTGTCACATCACACCTGTTAGATTGGGCATCATCAGAAAATCTACAAACAACAAATGCTGGAGAGGGTGTGGAGAAAAGGATCCATATTCCACTATTGTTGGGAATGTAAATCGATACAGTCTCTATGGAGAACAGAATGAAGGTTCCTTAAAAAACTAAAAATAGAATTACCATATAATCCAGCAATCCCACTACGGGGCATATACCCAGAGAAAACCATAAATGAAAAAGACACATTCACCACAATGTTCACTGCAGCACTATTTACAATAGACAGGTAATGAAAGCAACCTAAGTGCCCACAGACAGACGAATGGATAAAGACGTGGTACATATATACAACGGAATATTACTCAGCCATACATAGGAATGAAATTGGGTCATTTGTAGAGACCTTGATGGATCTAGAGACTGTCATACAGAGTGAAGTAAGTCAGAAAGAGAAAAACAAATATTGTATATTAATGCATATATGTGGAACGTAGAAAAATGGTACAGATGAACCGGTGTGCAGGGCAGAGATAGAGACACAGATGTAGAGAACAAACATATGGATACCAAGTAGGGAACGCTATGTGAGGGTGGTGGTGGGATGAATTGGGAGACTGGGATTCACATGTGAACACTTATATGTATAAAATAGATATCCAATAAGAACCTGCTATATAAAAGAAATAAATTTAAAAAAATTAAAAATAAATAAATAACATTTAATAAAATAAAACAGAAAAAAATTTTTCCCTTCACATAGATGTCTTTATATTAATGCATTATTTCCATGTTTATATCTCCAAATTAAAAAAGAAGAGGAATACATAAAATCTAACTTGAAACAAAAACAAAAAAAGGAAAAAAAAAAAAACAGAACTCACCAGTTATACAGAGGAAAATCGTATCAGGGCACTTGCTCCAGTGGTAAAAAAATCTTAAGTTGGTCAGAGGTGGGAAATCGTCTCCCATGCAGTCAGCAGCACTCCCCCCCACAAGGAGCATCCTCATTGCAAAGCTGGGGGACTGTGTCGAGGCGTCTGTGAGTAAATGTGAGCTGAGCCCCAGTCCTGCTGCAGCTGAACTCTTCCCACCCTTTCCAGGTAAAACACCTGAATATGTACAAGCACTTGCAAGCCTAGAGGAAGGGCTGTGGAGCCACACTAGCGAGAGCACGCAAGCCGACTTGGTGTCTGCAGGCCAGCCAGGATGGTCCTGGCCCCAGATGCTCTTCTGGAAGCTTTCCATTTCCCTGCCTGAGATACCCCTCCTGCCACGGCCCCCACTGCTTTTTTACTTCCTCACCTCTGCCTGGGGAGAAATTCCAGTGGCAGATATGGGTGACACATCCTCTTCTTTAGCAGGTGGCAGCCTGGCAACTCCTGCAGAAAGTCCATCAGAGCTCCACTCACACTGGGCCACCCACAAAGCCACGGCCCCTCACTCCCTCCCACCACACCAGCCCCGACACTGCTTACGGGGCAGAGAATATGGCGTCAGGCACAGCTACAGGGGCTCTTGCTGACTGGAGAGGTGTTTATATTGACCTCAACCCAGGCACACCTGTGGGGGGGGCTGGCAGGCAGTGTCAGGCTGCCGAAATCAGCCAATCCTCACCCCTCAGGGGCTCACAGTTGCAGAAAATGAACCTTGCTAAACGGGTCAGTCCCAAGGAACAGGTGTGGGCTCTAGAAAGTCAGGATAGACAAGGGGCTGCAGCTGCAGGTTGTTTTCTTATCATTTTATCTGGTCCATGAGTGGAAAACAACTTCAAGAAGACCCTATCCTAATGAGAGGAACCCAGGAGTCAGGGAGAGGAGTGATGGTGGGTGGAGACAGAGGCCTGGTGCCCTGGCTGCAGTGGAAGTGTCTGGAAGACCAGGCAGAGAGAGGCTGCACGGAGTGATAGCCAGGGTCACAGACCTGTCAGAGCTGCTGTTTGTTAGTTCAAGTCCTGCTCTGAGGTGTTCTGTGTCAGCTGTGAGCGAAAGGTGAGCTGTGCGTTCTCTGCAAGGTGGGCTATGTGCACAGTTCCTGTGTGTCCAGCCCTGCTGGGGTACCTGCCCTGGGGAGTTCTGTATCCTGGGAAGGGCCTGACTATGAGAGCCCCAAGGGCTGCTGGGTAGCTGCACAGGTGAGCTCCATATCCTGGGAGGGACGAACACGAGAGCCCCTTGGGCTGTGGGGTGTGGGATGCCGCCCAGGTGAGCTCCATATCCTGGGATTGGCCTGACCACGAGAGCCCCATGGGCTGCTGGAGACCTGGTAAAGGATATCAGGACAGTCAGTGAAGCCACCGAGGATATACATCCAGTAGCTCCTATTTCCTACACACTGCTGCTCATTCTACCATCCACCAGGCCATGGCATTCTGTATTAGACTTCAATGATGCCTTCTTCTGTATTCCATTCATCTCAGAGTCACAAGAATTTTTGGCTTGTGAGTGGCAGGACACAACATGCAACACAAGCAATAATGCTGGGCCATCCTGCCCCAATGGTTCAAAAATCCCCACACCATCATTGGGGAAATGTCCTCTAAAGACCTAAAAGTTCTACCTCTGTAAAAGGGAACCCTCCTTCAATATGCAGATGACATTCTGATCGCCAGGCCTACTAAAGATGCCTCTGAACTACCTAGCCAAGAAAGGATAGAAGGTGTCCAAGAAAAAGGCTCAAATATCCCAGGCTCAGGTGACATGCCTGGGCTTCATTCTCACAGATATTCGGAGAAACGCATCCCAGGATAGGGAAGAAGCCATTTGCAGCCTTACCCCTTCTAAAACTAGAAGACAGCTTAGGGGTTCCTGGGGAGGCCAAGGTTTTCTGCATCTGGATCCCTAACTACAGTCTTATAGCTGGGCCTCTACATGAAACACTGACACGAGAAGATGATGATCCTTTTGAATAGAATCCAGAAGCAGCCTTTCAAGAATGGAAAGAGCAGTCAATTCAGACCCTTGCCCAGGAACTCACTAATTTAGCTAAACCCTTTGACCTTTACATACCCGGTCAAAGGTTAATTGCCCTTGGAGCCTTAGTGCAAAAACTGAGACCACTTGAAATGGAGCAACACAAGAATGCCCTTCAGGTATGATAAAATATGGTCACCAAGGGCTTTGCCCACCGACTCATCAGGCCAGGATACTGGGGTATCTAAAAAGCTAGAAATCAGCAGCCCACAAGGCCAGCTCCCTCCTAAGGGAAAAGGACCCCACGTGGTGATCCTAACCACCCATCATGCCCTGAAGTTGCAGGGGTCGCTCTGTGGACACACTGACCTCGAGTGAGGAGGCCCTCCATCTCCAACCTCCAGAGAGACAAATGGGGGCAACGGGCCCCCAAGATGACTCATGTGACCATCACTTGACCTGGAGTTTCTCTCAGAAAACAAGAAGACTGTGCCCCGAAAGAGCAGACTACTGCTTGCAGGACTTACTGCACCCAGAGGGGAGCTAATAAGCTTGGCGGGGGAAACGTATATCACGCTTTCACAATAGAAAACCCTACAGACACCGCGGTGATGGTGGCCAATATGACCGGCTGGACTGCTGGCTACTTCTAAAGGCCGTTGACTCAGTGGACGTCATGGTCCTGGATCACCACTGACCCTGGACTGTCTGGGAGTTGCGCGGGCAGGGCTCTGACACATGGTGCTGTTTGTACATTAATTCAGGGACCTAATTAAAGAAAGCACAGACTACTGGTCAGAGCATCTAGGCTGGCAAAAAACGTCAGCCTAATGTCACCGAACAAATGAGGGGTGGGGTGATACCTGCCACCACAGCATCTCTGCGCATCTCTTTCCTGGACCCTTAAAGGTCATTAGAATCAATAACACTTCCAATGCTGGTGCTCAGGCGGACGAGAAGTGAGGCAGGAGGGCTTGGGACAATCAACCTCACCTGGAGGCTGGTGGGGAGACGTTTTGCCCCTCCCCCCAGGTATCAGGGCTCCCACCACAGCATGAAGCATTTACAAAAGAGGGGTCCGCACCCTCAACACCCCAAGAATGAGGAACGGAACAAAAAGCAGAGGAGGGGTTCGTCACTGGCAACGTTCATTAAAAATTCCTGGGAGACAAAAAGAGAATCTGGGCAATAAAATAAAGTCTAACCTGTTTTTCCTTTGTGCTTTGTCTAATTTCACGTGCTCCTAGGGTTCCGCATAAAGAGGTCCCACACCCGGCACTTCAGACCCGATTTCCTAGTGCAGAATGGCTGGGTCGACACCTCAGCTAGCGGAGTCCCATGCAGACTCCATGGCATAGAGCCTGAGCTGCAGCCAACCCAGCCTTCGAGAGCTCCATTCCCTAACTCCCACTGACGCTGCCAGGATCCATACACAGCAGCCCAGCCCACAGCCCGTGGGGGAGTGCACGCTCTCACCTCTCCATTCGGTTTTCAAAATAATGTTTCCTTTGCTTCTGAACCAAACTCAGTCTTGATCTCTTGGCTCCAATGACACTGGGCACGGGGACTCCTGTTGGGGTCCAGTCTGGAGGATCAGTAACAGAAATTGAGAACATTGTAACTTCAATGAACAGATGTGTTAACCAAACTGTAGTTAACATAGAGCAGTGTATAATGCTCGGGTAAAATAAGATTTTTCTAAGACTTACATTTGATATTTCCATCACTTTACTATAAGCAAGTTCAGTGAAGACGTCTGTCTTATTTGTCAGGTCAACATTAGATAAATGAAGTGATTTATTTCCATGGTTGTACATCGAATACTCTTGGCTGAAGCTTCAATCTTGTTTTGAATGCTTTTCCATTGAAAAGGATACCTCTCTTTCAGCTCCCCCATTTCTGAGAAGTATAAAATCTTATAATTTATTATTACCAAAGGGGAAAGGTAGGAGAAGGAATAAATTAACAGTTTGGGATTAACACATACACACTGCTATGTATAAAATAGATCATCAACAAGGAATTACTGTATAGCACAGGGAACTACACTGAATATTTTGCAATAACCTATAAGGTGAAATAATCTGAAAAAGAATCGATATTTTTTATTGACATAATCTATCAATGACAGATAAAATGTAACCTAAGCAAGGCTGATGGTGAGCGCTTCTGAACCTGAAGATTTCCATCATCTAAAGTTTGGGCTCTGCCTATTTCCCAAGGCCCTTAATGGACATACGTGTAGCCGTAGCTTAAAAATTCCCCAGTTTGGGGTTCGGGGAGGCACTGATTTGGAAAAATCCCAGGTGTTCTCCTTCCATGCACAGGACCCTTCCTACAGCTAAAACATGCCTGTCACACCTAGAGGATGGTATACCGTTTGATTGGAAAGAGTTTGGAAAAGGCACCTCATCTCCTCATCGCCTGGTGCTCGGGTTCACCCCTCCAGCATCTTTCCTAACAATCTCCTCACTTGGGGATATCAGCACCGTCAACATCCTGTTGCACACAGTGTGGAATTTGTCCAGAGGATGAAGCGGAAGGATGAGAAAAATTTAGAGACAAGTCTTAGGTGTTCGGACAGGCACATGCCACTCTAATTTCCAATCCGGAAGACAAATTCATCAAAGGCTAGAATTGCCCATGGAAACAGAATAGGGCTAGAGGAAATCCTGCTGTTTTGTGTCGAGTTTCCAAAAACACAAGTTGAAAAATGGAACTCAGGGGCACTAAAATTCATGAAACTGCAGAGTTGAAAATATCTATTGTTGAAAAATGTCTTGAGGTAAGTCACAGAAAAGGACTTGTAAGCAAGGGGGAGTGGCAGGAAACAGATTTGAAGAGGGAGAATGGACTCCCCATTAAAGCACAAGAAAAGGGGCTGAACATCGCCAATGATGCAGTTGGCCCAAAAGGGCGTATGCATTTTTTTCTGAATATATTGAAGTAAAGGCCATACACACTTTTTTATCCAACCAAACAGGTGGGCACTGGAAATCAATACTTCAAAATGTATCACTTCACATCAGTCAGAAGGGCCATCCACATAAAGTGTAAACACCAGAAATGCAGGACAGGGTGAGGAGAAAAGGGAGCCCTGTGAGGCTGATAGTGGAAATGTAATTTGCCAACGGCCACTCTGGAGAAGTGTATTGTGTTTGCTAAAACATCTGAAAACTGAGCTACAGAGCATAGGCCAATTGCACTCATGGTCGTATACCTTGGGAAAAACAAAAAATGACAGAAAACAGGCACCCCAACGTTTACCACCTCTCTGTTAAAAAGGGCCTCCACTTGGATATAACCTAAATGTCCCTGGAAGGATAAAATGGATAAAAGAGATGGGGTACTTATGTAGAGTGCAATATTACTCATCCCGAAAACAATGAAATAAGGCCAGTTGTAACAACTCTGGAGGAGTTACATACAATCATTCTAAGTGACACATGTCAGAAAGGAAAAGACACATATCATAAGATGTCACTTAAAGGTGGAATCAAAAATGGCTACACATGAAATAAACTACAAAACAGAAACATAGTCAAATATGTAGAAAATAGACATAAGGCTGCTAAATGGGAAAGGTGGGGAATGGTGAGGTATTATCGAGGAGGTTGAAATTAGCAAAGATACCATTCCAAGTACCGAATAGAATAACTGGCAAGGCCTACACGGTACCTCAAAGAACGGCACTCAGTCCACTCAAGTCACTGGAAAATAATACATATGACTCGTAAGCATCTGAGAAAGAATTTATTGTTGTCTCACAGTACATGAATCAAGTGGATGTACAGCAGCAAAAAAACAGTGTTTTGAAAATCAGCTGTAACCAATATAAAAATAAATTTAAAAATATTTATAAAAACAGTGAGACAGACAAAAATTCTTACAACTTTTGTTGAAGGGCTATGATGTAACATGCATTGAACACATGTGGACCCACAGCAGGATGATATATAAGGCTCGAAGCTATGCACGCTAAGAGATGTTAGAGAGGCTGGGTGAGGAAATGCAGACCTTTTAAAGTAATACTGCCTGATACCCATTTCATGGGTCTCAAATCTGCAGTTTCAAGGGAATCTTCTGACAGGGAAAACATGCCTGGGAAACCGAGATGAATGTACACCGGGTGCTCAGGAGAGCTGTCTAAAATGCACCTCATTTTTAATCTCCTGGTGCTGTGGTTCGCCATTCCAGCCAAATTACTAACAATCTCCCGACTTGGAGAATCAGCACCTTTAACCTCCTGTTTCACACAGTTTGCAATTTTTGCAGAAGATAAATGGGAAGAGGAGGAACCCATGAGAGATTAGCTGTAGGAGTTTTGACAGGCACATGTCACTCTAATTTTCCATTAGGAAGAAGAATTAACCAAAGGCTCATCCTGCCTCCCCAGAACCAGAATAGGGCCGGAAGCAATCCAATGGTTTGGCGGTCAGCTCACAAAAAAAGCGAGTTGCAAAATGGAACTCAGGAGCAGACAATTCAAAGACCTGCAAAGATATAAATGATAACCAACGTCCAAAAATATATTCAGGTAAGGCAACGACGAAGTTCTTAATGAGAGGCATAATTCCAGGAAACATTTTTCAAAAGGTAGATTGTACTCACATTTAAAGCATATGAAAAGCAGCAGAATTTCTAAAATGATGCAGTTGGGCAAAAGTGTGTATGCGTTTTATTCGTGAATATCTTCAGGAAAAAAACACATACAGAGTTTTTGGCCAACCAAGCAAGAGGGAAATGCAAATCCGCACAATAAAGAAGTCTCAATTTCCACTGCTCAGAAAGGCCATCCAAAAAATGTGTACAAATCAAAAATGCAGGAGAGGCCATGGAAAACAGGGATACTAGTCACGCTGATGGGTGGGGTATAAATATCCAAGAGCTACTCTGAAGAAGTGTATGCTGTTTCCTAAAACATCTAAAATACAAAGCCCCCGAGCAAAGGGGACTTCAACTCATGGACATATTACTTGGGAAGACTAAATATCAACAAGACACAGGCACCCCAAAGTTTAGGGCTGCTCTGCATACAAGAACCTCAACTTCGGTACACCTAAAGTATCCCAGGAAAAAGAGAAATGCATAAAGAACTTGTGGTAATTTTGTACAATGGAATATCACTCAGACGTGAAATCAATGTCATAAGGCCAGTAGCAGCATAATGAGAGGATTTAGGTATGATGATTCTAAGGGAAATTAGTCACACAGAAAAAGAATCTTATCATAAGATATCACTTACAGAGGGAATGTCAACATCACAACACATGAACTGAATTAGGAAAGAGAGCAGCGTCTCACATTTAGAAAACACTCTTATGCCTCCTTAAGGGGAAAGGAGAGGTGGGGTGATGCATAAAACCAGAGTTTGATATTAGCACAGGTACCATTCCATAAACCAAATACAGAATAGACAAGACCTACACCTTCCTCAGTGAACGGGACTCAAAACCCCTATTCCCCACAGAGGAATATATTTGATTAGTAAGAATCTTAAAACCTATGTATTGATATGCCTCTGAAAGGGAATCAAGTGTGTCTAGACCGTCATAAACACGTCAGTGAAAATCAGCTCAACCCCATTATAAAAATGAATTTCAAAAACAAAACAAAAAAACAGCGAAATTCTTACACAATTCCTTCAGGGGTTCTGATGAAACCTAGAATGACCCTATCTGCAAAGACAGCTGGATGAGACATAAGGCTGGACACTTGGGACTGAGAGGACTGGTGAGATTGGGAGAGAAAATGCAGACCCTTTAAAGTAGTAATGCATGCCACCATTCCATGGGTCCCAAATTTCCAGGTAGAAGGGAATATCACTACAGTTATAACATATATGGGAAACCTAGAGAATGGACACCCTGTGATGGCGAAAGGTTTCTGAAAGTCTCTTACTTTTTCCTCTCCTTGTGCTACAGTTTGGCATTCCAACAACTTTACTATCAATCTCCCAACTTAGGAGAGTCATCCCCTATAACCTCCTGGTTCGCACAGTTTGCTAATTGTGCAGAGGATGAAAGGGAAGAGGGAGAACCAATCAGAGAGTAGATGTAGGCATTTGGACGGACACATGTCACTCTAAATTCCCGTCAGGAAGAAGAATTAACCAAAGTCTCAGCCACCCACAGGGAACCAGTATAGCCACCCCTGGAACCAGTATAGGTCCTGAAGCAAAATTGTGTATTTGTGGTCAGCTCCCAATAATGGGATTTGAAAATTGGAGCTCAGGGGCAAAGCAAATCAAAAACCTGCAGAGTTATAAAGGACTACTCTCTTCCAAAAATCTGTTGAGGGAAGGCAACAAAGCATACTTGAAAATGAGGCAGAATTGCACAAAACATATTTCAAGAGGTAAATTGGAATCGCCTTTAAAGCACAGGAAAGGCAACACAACTTCGAGAATGATGCACTAGGCCAAAAACAGCATATGACTTTTCTCCTGAATATATTCAAGAGAAAAGGCATAGGCCCTTTTTGGCCAATCAAGCAAGCGTGCAATGCAAATCCACACTACAAAGAATTTTCACTTCCCACAGGTCCAAAAGGATATCCGAAAATCTGTAAAAACCCGAAAGGCAAGATAGAGATGACAAGGGCATAAAGCAATATGATCCCAAGGGTCATGGAGGATTGTGATGACAAGCGCATGGAGCATTGTGATGACAAGATTATGTATCATTTTGCTGTCAAAGGCATTGTGATGACAAGGTTCATGGATCACTGTGATGACAAGCGTCATGGAGCATTGTGATTACAGGGTTCATGGAGCATTGGGATGACAAGGGCATGGAGCATTTTGATGACAAGATTCCCGGATCATTGTGTTGTCAGGGTTCATGGAGCGTTGTGATGACAGTGGTCATGGAGCATTGTGATGACAGAGGTCATGGAGCATAGTGATGAGAACGTCATGGAGCATTGGGCTGAAAATGTTCATGGAGTATTGTGATGACAGCGGTCATGGAGCATTGTAATGACAGAGGTCATGGAGAATATTTATTTCATTGTGCTGACAATAGCCGGAAGAATTATGATGATTGGCATGATGCATTGTGATGACAGGGTTCATGGAGCATTGAGATGAAAAGGGGCATGGAGCATTGTGATTACAGGGGTCTTGGAGAACTGTGATGACAAGGGCATGGAGCATTGTGTGGAGAAGGACAAGGAACATTCTGATGACATGTGTCATGGAGCTTTGTGATGACAAGGGCATGGAGCATTGTGCTTACAGGAGTCTTGGAGCATTGTGAGGACAAGTGTCATGGAGCCTTGTGATGACAAGGCCGTGGAACATTGTGATGGCAGTGGTCATGGAGCATTGTTATGACAGGGGTAATGGAACATTGTGATGAGAAGGGCATGGAGCATTGTGATTACAAGGTTTATGGAGCATTGCGATGATAAATTTGTGGACCGTTGGGATGAAAAGCGTGTGGCACATTGTGATGACAAGGGTCATGGAGCATTGTGGTTACAAATGTAACAGAGCCTTGTGATGACACGGGTATCGACAACTGTGATGACACATGTTACGAAGAATTGTGATGACTGGAGTCACGGAACATTGTGATAACAGGGGTCATGGAGCATTGTGATGAAAAGGGCATGGAACATTTTGCTGAGAATGGCATAAAGCATTGTGATGACATGTGTCATGGAGCACTGTGATGCCAAGCATCATGGAGAATTGTGAATACAGGGGTCATGGAGCATTTGGATGACAAGGGCATGGATCATTTTGATGACAAGCGTCATGGGAATTGGGCTGAAAATGTTCCTGGAGTATTGTGATGACAGGGGTCATGGAACTTTGTGATGACAATGGAATGGAGCATGGTGATGACAAAGTCCTGGAGCATTGTGATGAGATGACCAGGGAGACTTGTGATGACAAGTTTCATGGAGCATTCTGATGAAAAGGGGCATGGAGCATTGTGCTTACAGGGATCTTGGAGCATTGTGATGACAAGGGCATGGAGCATTGTGAGGAGAAGGCCATGGAACATTTTGATTACATGCGTCATGGAGCTTTGTGATGACAAGGGTATGGAGCATTGTGAGGAGAAGGCCATGGAACATTCTGATGACATGAGTCCTGGATTTTTGTGATGACAAGGGCATGGAGCATTATGATTACAGGGTTCTTGGAGCATTGTGATGACAAGAGTCATGGACCCTTGTGATGACAAGGCCGTGGAACATTGTGATGGCAGGTGTCATGGAGCATTGTTATGACAGAGGTAATGGAGCACTGTGATGAGAAGGGCATTGAGCATTGGTCTGAAATATTTCATGGATTTTTGTGATGAGAGTGGGCATGGAGCATTTTGATGACAAGGGTACGGAACACTGTGATACATGGGTCATGGAGGATTGTAATGACAAGGGCATGGAGCATTGTGATGGGAAGGGCATCGAGCATTGTGATGACAAGTGTCATGGTGCTTTGTGATGACAAGGGCATGGAGCCATGTGATGAGAGGGTTCATGGAGCATTGTGATGACAATGACATGGAGCATTGTGATGCCAAGGGTCACGGAGCTTTGTGATGACAAAGGTCATGGAGCATTTTGATGACAAGGGTGTGGTGCATTGTGATGAGAAGGGCAGGGAGCGTTTTGATGACAGGGTCATGCAGAAATTTGATGAAAAGTGTAATGGAACATTTTGATGACAGGGGTTATAGAACATTGTGAGGTCAGGGGTCATGGAACATTGTGCAGATAAGGGGATGTAGCATTGTGATGACAGGGGTCATGGAACATTGTGATAACAGGGGTGAGGGAGGATTGTGATGACTAGTGATGGAACATTGTGATATCTCATGTGAGAGAGCATTTGGATGAGAAGTTCATGGAGCATTGTGATTACAAGTTTTATGGAGCATAGCGAAGACAAAGTTGTGGATCATTGTGATGAAAAGCACATGGCACACTGTGATGACAAGGGTCAAGGAGCATTGTGATGACAAGGGTCACGGAGCATTGTGATGAAAAGTTCATGGGGCATTGTGGTTAAAATGGTCACAGAGCCTTGTGATGACGCGGGCATGGACCGTTGTGATGACAAACGTTATGAAGCATTGTGATGACTGGAGTCACGGGGCATTGTGATGACAGGGGTCATGGAGCATTGTGATGACAAGGGCATGGAGCACTGTGATGACAGGGGCATGGAGCATTGGTCTGACAAGTTTCATAGATGATTGTGATGAGATTGGACATGGTGCATTGTGATGACAAGGGCATGGAGCATTGTGATGACAAGGTCATGGAGTATTGTGAAGAGAGGTGTCAGGGAGCATTGTGATTACATATGTCATGGTCCATTGCGATGACAATGGCATGGAGCATTGTGATGCCAAATGTAATGGAGGATTGTAATGACAAATATAACGGAGCATTGTGATGACTACGGCTTGGAACTTTATGATGACAAGGGCCATTGAGAATTTTCATGACAATGTCGTGAAGCATTGTGAAGACAAGGTCCTGGAGCACTGTGATGAGAAAACCATGGAGCCTTGTGATGACAAGTCTCTTGGAGCATACTGATGAAAAGGGGCATGGAGCAATCTGATTACAGGGGTCTTGGAACATTGTGATAACAAGGGCATGGAGCATTGTGATGACAAGGGCATGGAACATTGGTCTAATAAGCTTCATGTATTATTGTGATGACAATTGGAATGGCGCATTGTGATGACAAGGGCATGGAGCATTGTGATGACCAGGTCATGCAGTATTGTGAAAAGAGGTGTCACGGAGCATTGTGATGACATATGTATTAGCCCATTGTGATGACAATGGCATGGAGCATTGTGATACCAAGTGTCATGGAGGATTCTGATGACAAAGGTAAAGGAGCATTGCGATGACAATGGCTTGGAGCATAGTGATGACAAGGTTCAGGGAGCATTGTGCTGACAAATGCATGGAGAATTGTGATGACAAGGTTCATGAAGAATTCTGATGACAAGCTTGTGGAGTATTTTGATGACAATGGCATGGAGCATTGTGATGAAAACCGCATGGGGCTTTGTGATGAAAAAGGCAAGGAGCCTTTTCGTGACAGGTTTCAAGGAGCATTCTGACAACAACTGTCAAGGAGCATTGTGATGACAAGTGTATTGAGACTTGTGATGACAAATGTCATGGAGCATTGTAATGAAAAGGGCATGGAGTATTGTAATGACAGGCATCATGGAGCGTTCTGATGAAAAGTGTTATGGAACATTGTGATCACAAGTGTTTGGAGTATTGCGATGACAGAGGTCATGGATCATTTTGATTTCAAGGAACATGGAGCATTGTGATGACAAGGGCATGAAGCAATGTGATCCCAAGATTCATGGAGAATTGTGATGACAATGGTAAAGGTGTATTGTGATGACAAGCACATAGAACATTTTACTGACAAGGTCATGTAGCATTTTGCTGAGAAATGCATGGAGCATTGTGATGACAAGTTTCATGGAGCACTGGAATGACAAGCGTCACGGAGCATTGTGAATACAGGGGTCATGGAGCATTGGGATGACAAGGGCATGTATCATTGTGATGACAAGTGTCATTGAGCATTGGGCTGAAAATGTTCATGGAGTATTGTGATGACAGGGGTCATGGAGAATATTTATTTCATTGTGCTGACAATAGCCGGAAGCATTATGATGATTGGCATGATGCATTGTGATGACAGGGTTCATGGACCATTGAGATGAATAGAGACATGGAGCATTGTGATTACAGGGGTCTTGGAGCATTGTGATGACAAGGGCATGGAGCATTTTGATGAGAAGGACATGTAACATTCTGATGACGTGTCATGGAGCTTTGTGATGACAAGGGCATGGCACATTGTGATGGCAGGGGTCATGGAGCATTGTTATGACAGGGGTAATGGAGCATTGTGATGAGAAGGGCATGGAGCGTTGTGATTACAAGGTTTATGGAGCATTGCGATGACAAATTTGTGGACCGTTTGTATGAAAAGATTGTGGCACATTGTGATGACAAGGGTCATGGAGCATTTTTCTGACAAAGGCATGGAGCATAGTGATGACTAGGGAATGGAGAATTATGATGAAAAGAGTCCCGGATCATTGTCTTGTCAGGTGCCATGGAGTGTTGTGATGACCGTGGTCAAGGAGCGTTGTGATGATATTGGCCATGGAACATTGTGATAAGAATTTCCGGGATCACTGAGCTGAAAATGTTCATCGATTATTGTGATGACAGTGGTCATGGATCATTGTGATGACAAGGGAATGGAGCATGGTGATGACAAGGTCCTAGAGCATTGTGAGGAGAAGGCCATGGAGACTTGTGATGATAACTCTCATGGAGCATTCTGATGAAAAGGGGCATGGAGCATTGTGATTACAGGTGTCTTGGAGCACTGTGAGGACAAGAGCATGGAGCATTGTGATGAGAAGGCCATGACGCATTCTGATGACATGCGTCATGGAGATTTTTAATGACAAGGGCATGGAGCATTGTGATGACAAGGGCATGGGATATTGTGATGAAAGAGGCATGGAGAATTTTCGTGACAAGTTTCAAGGAGTATTCTGATGACAAGTGTCAGGGAGCATTGTGATGACAAGTGTATTGAGAATTGTGATGACAAAGGTCATGGAGCATTGTGATGAAAAGGGCATGGAGTATTGTGATGATAGGCTTCATGGAGCGTTGTGATGACAAGTGTTATGGAACACTGTGATCACAAGGGTTTGGAGCATTTTGATGACAGAGGTCATGGATCATTTTGATTTCAAGGATCATGGAGCTTTGGGATGACAATGGCATGAAGCAATGTGATCCCAAGGTTCATGGAGGATTGTGATGACAATGGAAATGGAGTATTGTGATGACAAGCGCATAGAGCATTGTAATGACAAGGTCATGTAGCATTTTGCCGACAAAGGCATGGAGCATTGTGATGACATGTGTCATGGAGCACTTTGATGACATGCGTCATGGAGCATTGTGTATACAGGGGTCATGGAGTATTGGGTTAACAAGGGCATGGATCATTGTGATGACAAGCGTCATGGAGCATTGTGTATACAGGGGTCATGGAGCATTGTGATGATTAGGGAATGGAGCATTGTGATGACAAGAGACCTGGATCATTGTGTTGTCAGGTGTCATGTAGTGTTGTGATGACAGTGGTCATGGAGCATTGTGATGAGTAGGTGGTGGAGCATTGGGCTGAAAATGTTCATGGATTATTGTGATGACAGGGGTCATGGAGCATTGTGATGACAAGGGAATGGAGCATGGGGATGACAATGTCCAGGAGAATTGTGTTGAGAAGACCATGGAGACTTGTGATGACATGTCTCATGGAGCATTCTGATGAAAAGGGGCATGAAGCAGTGTGATTACAGGGGTCTTTGGGCATTGTGATTACAGGAATCTTGGAGCATTGTGATGAAAAGGGCATGGATTATTGTGATGAAAAAGGCATGGAGCCTTGTCATGAGAGGGTTCAAGGAGCATACAGACAACAAGTGTCAGGGAGCATTTTGATGAGAAGTGTATTGAGCATTGTGATGACACAGGTCATGGAGCATTGTGATGATACTGGCCATGGAGCATTGTGATGAATAGGTCGTGGAGCATTGGGCTGAAAATATTCATGGATTATTGTGATGACAGGACTCATGGAGCATTGTGATGAGAAGGAAATTGTGCATGGTGATGACAATGTCCTGGAGCATTGTGATGAGAAGACCATGGAGACTTGTGATGACAAGTCTCATGGAGCATTCTGATGAAAAGGGGCATGGAGCTCTGTGATTACAGGGGTCTTGGAGCATTGTGATGACTAGGGCATGGAAAAATGTGAAACATGTGTCATGGGTCATGGAGCTTTCTGATGACAGGTCATGAAGCATTGTGATGACAAGGGCATGGAGCATTGTTATGACTGGGGCATGGAGCATTTGTCTGACAAGGTTTATAGATTATTGTGATGAGAGTGGACATGATGCATTGTGATGACAAGGGCATGGATCATTGTGAGGAGAAGACAAAGGAGCATTCTGATGGCATGTGTCATTGAGCATTGTGATGACAAGGGCATGGAGCATTGTGATTACATGGGTCTAGGAGCATTGTGATGAAAATGGCATAGATCATTGTGATGAAAAAGGCATGGAGCCTTGTTATGACAGGATTCAAGGAGCATACAGACAACAAGTTTCAGGGAGCATTTTGATGACAAGTGTATTGAGCATTGTGATGACAAAGGTCATGAAGAATTGTGATGAGAAGACCATTGATAATTGTGATGACGAGTGTCATGTGGCATTGTGATGACAAGTGTTATGGAATATTGTGATCAGAAGGGTTTAGAGCATTGTTATGACAGAGGTCATGGAGCATTTTGATTTCATTGTGATGACAATAGCATGAAGCATTATGATGATGGGCATGGTGCATTGTCATGACAGGGTTCATGGATCATTGAGATGAAAAGGGGCATGGAGCATTGTGATTACAGGGTTCTTGGAGCATTGTGATGAGAAGGGTCATGGAGCTTTGTGATGACAATGCCATGGAACATCGTGATGGCAGGGGTCATGGAGCATTGTTATGACAGGGGTAATGGAGCATTGTGATGGCAAGGGCATGGAGCATTGTGAAGAGAAGGCCATGGAGCAATGTGATAATATGTGTCGGAGCTTTGTGAAGACAAGTGCATGGAGCAATGTGATGAGAGCGTGCATGGAGCATTGTGATGAAAATGACATCGAGCATTGTGATGCCAAGGTTCATGGATCTTTGTCATGACAAAGGTCATGGAGCATTTTGATGGCAAGGGCCTTGTGCATTGTGATGAGAAAGGCAGGGAGCATTCTCATGACAGGGTCATGGAGCAATTTGATTAAAATTGTCACGGAACATTTTGATGACAGGTGTTATGGAACATTGTGATGTCAGGGGTTATCGAACATTGTGAAGATAAGTGCATGTAGCATTGTGATGACAGGAGTGAGGGAGTATTGTGACAAATAGTGATGTAGCATTGTGATATCAGTGGTGAGAGAGCATTTTGATGAGAAGTGCATGGAGCATTGTGATGACAAATTTTATGGAGCATTGTGATGACAAGATTGGGGATCACTGTGGTGACAAGCGCATGGTGCATTGTGATGACATGTGTCATGGAGCACTGTGCTGACAAGCGCATAGAGCATTGTGATGACAAGGGTCAAAGAGCATTGTGATGAAAAGTTCATGGAGCATTGTGGTTAAAAATGTCACAGAGACTTTTGATGACCAAGGCATGGACAATTGTGATGACAAATGTCATGAAGCATTTTGATGACTGGAGTCACGGAGCATTTTGATGACAGGGGTCATGGAGCATTGTGATAACAAGGGCATGGAGCATTGTGATGACAAGTGCATGGAACATTGGTCTAATAAGTTTCATGGATTATTGTGATGACAGTTGGAATGGCGCATTGTGATGACAAGGGCATGGAGCATTGTGATGACAAGGTCATGCAATATTGTGAAGAGAGGTGTCAGGGAGCATTGTGATGACATATGTAATGGCCCATTGTGATGACAATGGCATGGAGCCTTGTGATGCCAAGTGTCATGGAGGATTCTGATGACAAAAGTAATGGAGCATTGTGATGACAATGGCTTGGATCATTGTGATGACAAGGGTCAGGGAGCATTGTGCTGAGAAGTGCATGGAGAGTTGTGATGACAAGTGTCATGGAGCATTCTGATGACAAGCTTGTGGAGAATTTTGATGACAATGGCATGGAGCATTGTGATGAAAACAGCATGGGGCATTGTGATGAAAAAGGAATGGAGCCTTTTCTTGACAGTGTTCAAGGAGGATTCTGATGACAAGTGTCAGGCAGCATTGTGATGACAAGTGTATTGAAAATTTTGATGACCATGATCATGGAGCATTGTATGAAAAGGGCATGGAGTTTTGTTATGACAGGCATCATGGAGCGTTGTGATGACAAGTGTTATGGAACATTGTGTTCACAAGGGTATGGAGCATTGTGATGACAGAGGTCATGGATCATTTTGATTTCAAGGAGCATGGAACATTGTGATGACAAGGGCATGAAGCAATGTGATCCCAAGTTTCATTGAGGATTGTGATGACAAAGGAAATGGAGTATTGTGATGACAAGCGCATAGAGCATTGTAAACGAATGGTCATGTAGCATTTTACTGACAAAGGAATGGAGCATTGTGGTCACATGTGTCATGGAGCACTGTGATGACACGCGTCATGGAGCATTGTTAATACACGGGTCATGGAGCATTGGGATGACAAGGGCATGGATCATTGTGATGACAAGTGTCATGGAGCACTGGGCTGAAATTGTTCATGGAGTGTTGTAATGACAGGGGTCATGGAGCATTGTGATGACTAGGGAATGGAGCATTGTGATGACAAGAGTACTGGATCATTGTGTTGTCTAGTGTCATGAAGTGTTGTGATGACCGTGTTCATGGAGCATTGTGATGATATTGGCCATGAAGCATTGTGATGAGTAGGTCGTGGAGCATTGGGCTGAAAATGTTCATAGACTATTGTGATGACAGGGGTCATGGAGCATTGTGATGAGAAGGGAATGGGGCATGGTGATGACAAGGTCCTGGAGCATTGTGATGAGAAAACAGTGGAGACTTGTGATGACAATTCTCATGGCACATTCTGATGAAAAGGGGCATGGAGCATTGTGATTACAGGGGTCTTGGAACATTGTGATGACAAGGGCATGGAGCATTGTGAGGAGAAGACCAAGGAGCATTCTGATGGCATGCGTCATTGAGCTTTGTGATGACAATGGCATGGAGCATTGTGATCACATGGGTCTTGGAGCATTGTGATGAAAAGGGCATGGATCATTGTGATGAAAAAGGCATGGAGCCTTGTCATGACAGGGTTCAAGGAACATACAGACAACAAGTGTCAGGGAGCATTTTGATGATAAGTGTATTGAGCATTGTGATGACAAAGTTCATGGAGCATTGTGATGAGAAGACCATGGATAATTGTGATGACGAGCGTCATGTGGCATTGTGATGACAAGTGTTATGGAATATTGTGATCAGAAGGGTTTAGAGCATTGTTATGACAGAGGTGATGGAGCATTTTGATTTCATTGTGATGACAATAGCATGAAGCATTATGATGATGGGCATTGTGCATTGTGATGACAGGGTTCATGGATCATTGAGATGAAATGGGGCATAGAGCATTGTGATTACAGTGTTCTTGGAGCATTGTGATGAGAAGGGTCATGGAGCATTGTGATGACAAGGCCATGGAACATTGTGATGGCAGGGGTCATGGAGCATTTTTATGAGAGTGGTAATGGAGCATTGTGATGGCAAGGGCATGGAACATTGTGATGAGAAGGCCATGGAGCATTCTGATGACATCTGTCATGGAGCTTTGTGATGACAAGGACATGGAGCATTGTGATGCCAAGTGTCATGGATCTTTGTGATGAAAAAGGTCATGGAGCATTTTGATGTCAAGGGCGTTGTGCATTGTGATGAGAAATGTAGGGAGCATTCTCATGACAGGGTCTTTGAGCAATTTGATGAAAAGTGCCATGGATCATTTTGATGACAGGTGTTATGGAACATTGTGATGTCAGGGGTCATCGAACATTGTGATGATAAGTGCATGTAGCATTGTGATGACAGGAGTGAGGGAGTATTGTGACAAATAGTGATGTAGCATTGTGATATCAGTGGTGAGAGAACATTTTGATTAGAAGTGCATGGAGCACTGTGATGACAAATTTTATGGAGCATTGTGATGACAAGATTGTGGAGCACTGTGATGACAAGCGCATGGTGCATTGTGATGACATGTGTCATGCAGCATTGTGCTGACAAGATCATGGAGCATTGTGATGACAAGGGTCAAAGAGCATTGTGATGAAAAGTTCATGGAGCATTGTGGTTAAAAAGGTCATAGAGACTGTTGATGACCCGGGCAAGGACCATTGTGATGACAAAGGTCATGAAACATTGTGATGAATGGAGTCACGGAGCATTGTGATGACAGGGGTATTGGAGCATTGTGATGACAAGGGCATGGAACATTGGTCTAATAAGTTTCATGGATTATTGTGATGACAGTTGGAATGGCGCATTGTGTTGACAAGGGCATGGATCATTGTGATTACAAGTGTCATGGAGCACTGGGCTGAATATGTTCATGGAGTGTTGTGATGACAGGGGTCATGGAGCATTGTGATGACTAGGGAATGGAGCATTGTGATGACAAGAGTCCCGGATCATTGCGTTGTCAGGTGTCATGGAGTGTTGTGATGACAGTGGTCATGGAGCATTGTGATGATATTGGCAATGGAGCATTGTGAGGTGTAGGTCGTGGAGCATTGGGCTGAAAAAGTTTATGGACTATTGTGATGACAGGGGTCATGGAGCATTGTGATGACAAGGGAATGGAGCATGGTGATGACAAGAGCCTGGAGCATTTTGATGAGAAGTCCATGGAGACCTGATGACAAGTATCATGGAGCATGCTGATGAAAAGGGGCATGGAGCATTGTGATTACAGGGGTCTTGGAGCATTGTGATGACAAGGGCATGGATTATTGTGATGAAAAGGCATGGAGCCTTTCCTGATAGGGTTCAAGGAGCATACTGACGACAAGTGTCAGGGAGCATTGTGATTCCAAGTGTATTGAGAATTGTGATGACAAATATCATGGACCATTGTGATGAGAAGACCATGGATAATTGTGATGATGAGCGTCATGGGGTGTTGTGGTGATAAGTGTTATGGAACATTGTGATCACAAGGGTTTGGAGCATTATGATGACAGAGATCATGTAGAATATTGATTTCATTGTGATGACAATAGCCTGAAGCATTATGATGACGGGCATGGTGCATTGTGAAGACAGGGTTCATGGAGCATTGAGATGAAAAGGGGCATGGAACATTGTGTTTATAGGGATCTTGGAGCATTGTGATGACAAGGGCATGCAGCATTGTGATGTGAAGCCAATGGAACATTCTGATGACATGCGTCATGGAGCTTTGTGATGACAAGGGCATGGAACTTTGTGATTTAAGGGGCCTTCAGCATTGTGATGACAGCTGTCATGGAACCTTGTGATGACTAGACCGTGGAACATTGTGATGGCAGGGGTCATGGTGCATTGTTATGACAGATGTAATGGAGCATTTTGGTGAGAAGGGTATGGATCATTGGTCTGAAATGTTTCAGGGATTATTGTGATGAGAGTGGGCATGGAGCATTGTGATGACAAGTGTCATGGAGCTTTGTGATGACAAAGGCAATGAGCAATATGATGGGAGTGTTCATGGAGCATTGTGATGACAATGACATGGAGCATTGTGATGCCAAGGGTCATGGAGATTTGTGATGACAAGTCATGGAGCATTTTGATGACAAGGGCATGGTGCATTGTGATGAGAAGGGCAGGGATCATTTTGATGACCGGGTCATGCAGCAATTTGATGAAAAGTGTAATGGAACATTTTGATGGCAGGGGTTAGAGAACATTGTGATGTCAGGGGTCTTGGAGCTTTGGGAGGAAAAGGATCATGGAGCATTTTGATGACAGTGGTTATGGAACATTGTGATGTCAGGGGTCATGGAACATTGTGAAGATAAGGGGATGTAGCAGTGTGATGACAGGGTCATGGAATATTTTGATTACAGGGGTGAGGGAGTATTGGGATGACTAGTGATGGAACACTGTGATATATCTGGTGAGAGAGCATTTTGATGAGAAGTGCATGGAGCACTGTGATTACAAGGTTTATGGAGCATGTCAATGACAAATTTGTGGACCGTTGTGATGAAATGTGTGTGACACATTTTGAAGACAATTGTCATGGAGCAATGTTCTCACAAAGAAATGGAGCATTTTGATGACAAGGGTCACAGAAAATTGTGATGAAATGTTCATGGAGCATTGTGGTTACAAAGGTCACAGAGCCTTGTGATGACACGTGCATGGACCATTGTGATGACAAACGTTATGAAACATTGTGATGACTGGAGTCACGGAGCATTGTGATGACAGTGGTCATGGAGCATTGTGCTGAGAAAGGCATAGAGCATTGTGATGACAAGGGTCAAAGAGCATTGTGATGAAAAGTTCATGGAGCATTGTGGTTATAAAGGTCACAGAGACTGTTGATGATGACGGCATGGACCATTGTGGTGACAAAGGTCATGAAGCATTGTGATGACTGGAGTCACGGAGCATTGTGATGACAGGGGTCATGAAGCATTGTGATAACAAGGACATGGAGCATTGTGATGACAAGGGCAAGGAGTATTCGTCTAATATGTTTCATGGATTATTGCGATGACAGTTGGAATGGTGCATTGTGATGACAAGGGCATGGAGCACTGTGATGACCAGGTCATGCAGTATTGTGAAGACAGGTGTCAGGGAGCATTGTGATGACATATGTAATGGCACATTGTGATGACAATGGCATGGAGCATTGGGATGCCAAGTGTCATGGAGGATTCCGATGACAAAGGTTATGGAGCATTGTGATGACAATGGCTTGGAGCATTGTGATGACAAGGGTCAGGGAGCATTGTGCTGACAAGTGCATGGAGAATTGTGATGACAAGGGTCATGGAGCATTCTGATGAAAAGCTTGTGGAGTATTTTGATGACAATGTCATGGAGCATTGTGATGAAAACGGCATGGGGCATTGTGTTGAAAAAGACATGGAGCCTTTTCGTGACAGGTTTCAAGGAGCATTCTGACGACAAGTGTCAGGGAGCATTGTGATGACAAGTGCATTGAGAATTGTGATGACAAAGGTCATGGAGCATTGCGATGAAAAGGGCATGGAGTATTGTGATGACAAGCATCATGGAGCGTTGTGATGACAAGTGTTATGGAACATTATGATCACAAGACTTTGGAGCATTGTGATGACAGAGGTCATGGATCATTTTGATTTCAAGGAGCATGGAGCATTGTGAGGACAAGGGCATGAAGAAAGGTGATCCCACGTTTCATGGAGGATTGTGATGACAATGGAAATGGAGTATTGTGATGACAAGCGCATAGGGCATTGTAATGACAAGGTCATGTAGCATTTTGCTGACAAAGGCATGGAGCATTGTAATGACATGTGTCATGGAGCACTGTGATGACAAGCGTCACGGATCATTGTGAATACCGGGGTCATGGAGCATTGGGATGACAAGTGCATGGATCATTGTGATGACAGTGTCATGGAGCACTGGGCGGAAAATTTTCATGGAGTGTTGTGATGACAGGGGTCATGGAGCATTGTGATGACTAGGGAATGGAGCATTGTGATGACAAGAGTCCCGGATCATTGTGTCGTCAGGTGTCATGGAATGATGTGATGACAGTGGTCATGGAGCTTTGAGATGATATTGGCCATGGAGCATTGTGATGAATAGGTCGTGGAACATTTGGCTGAAAATATTCATGGATTATTGTGATGACAGTGGTCATGGAGCATTGTGATGACAAGGTAATGGTGCATGGTGATGACAAGGTCCTGGAGCATTGTGTTGAGAAGACCATGGATACATATAATGACAATTCTCATGGAGCATTCTGATGAAAAGGGGCATGGAACATTGTAATTACAGGGGTCTTGGAGCATTGTGATGATTAGGGCATGGAACACTGTATACATCGGTCATGGGTCATGGAGCTTTGTGATGACAAGTCATGGATCATTGTGATGACAAGGGCATGGATCATTGTGATGACAGGGCCATGGAGCTTTGGTCTGACAAGATTCATAGATTATTGTGATGACAGTGGACATGGTGCACTGTGATGACAAGGGCATGGATCATTGTGAAGAGCAGGTCATGGAGTATTGTGAAGACAGGTGTCAGGGAGCATTGTGATGACATATGTCATGATCCATTGCGATGACAATGGCTGGGAGTATTGTGATGCCAAATGTAATGGAGGATTGTGATGACAAATATAATGGAGCATTGTGATGACTAGGGCTTGGAGCATTATGATGACAATGGCCATTGAGAATTTTCATGACAAGGTCGTGAAGCATTGTGATGAAAAGTTCCTGGAACACTGTGATGAGAAAACCATGGAGCCTTGTGATGACAAGTCTCCTGGAGCATACTGATGAAAATGGGCATGGAACATGGTGATTAGAGGGGTCTTGGCACATTGTGATGACAAGGGCATGGAGCATTGTGAGGAGAAGGCCAAGGAGCATTCTGATGGCATGCGTCATTGAGCTATGTGATGACAAGGGCATGGAGCACTGTGATTACAGGGGTCTTGAAGCATTGTGATGAAAAGGGCATGGATCATTGTGATGAAAAATTCATGGAGCCTTGTCATGACAGGATTCAAGGAGCATGCAGACAACAAGTGTCAGGGAACATTTTGATGACAACTGTACTGAGCATTGTGATGACAAAGGTCATGGAGCATTGTGATGACTGGAGTCACGGAGCATTGTGATGACAGGGGTCATGGAGCATTGTGATAACAAGGGTATGGAGCATTGTGATGGCAATGTCATGGAGCATTGGTCTAATAAGTTTCATGGATTAATGCGATGACATTTGGAATGGTGCATTGTGATGACAAGGCCATGGAGCATTGTGATGACCAGGTCATGGAGTATTGTGAAGACAGGTGTCAGCGAGCATTGTGATGACATATGTAATGGCCCATTGTGATGACAATGGCATGGAGCACTGTGATGCCAAGTGTCATGGAGGATTCTGATGACAAAGGTAATGGAGCATTGTGATGACAATGGCTTGGAGCATGGTGATGACAAGGGTCAGGGAGCATTGTGCTGACAAGTGCATGGAGAATTGTGATGACAAGGGTCATGGAGTATTCTGATGACAAGCTTGTGGACTATTTTGATGACAATGGCATGGAGCATTGTGATGAAAACGGCATGGGGCATTGTGATGAAAAAGGCATGGAGTCTTTTCGTTAAAGGGGTCAAGGAGCATTCTGACGACAAGTGTCAGGGAGCATTGTGATGACAAGTGTATTCAGAATTGTGATGAGAAAGGTCATGGAGCATTGTGATGAAAACGGCATGGAGTATTGTGATTACAGGCATCATGGAGAGTTGTGATGACAAGTGTTATGGAACATTGTGATCACAAGAGTTTGGAGCATTGTGATGACTGAGGTCATGGATCATTTTGATTTCAAGGAGCATGGACCATTGTGATGACAAGGGCATGAAGCAATGTGATCCCACGTTTCATGGAGGATTGTGATGACAATGGAAATGGAGTATTGTGATGACAAGCGCATAGAGCATTGTAATGACAAGGTCATGTAGCATTTTGCTGACAAAGGCATGGAGCATTGTAATGACATGTGTCATGGAGCACTGTGATGACAAGCGTCACGGATCATTGTGAATACAGGGTTCATGGAGCATTGGGATGACAAGTTAATGGATAATTTTGTTTAAAAGTGTCATGGAGCACTGGGCTGAAAATTTTCATGGAGTGTTGTGATGACAGGGGTCATGGAGCATTGTGATGACTAGGGAATGGAGCATTGTGATGACAAGAGTCCCGGATCATTGTGTCGTCAGGTGTCATGGAGTGTTGTGATGACAGTGGTCATGGAGTTTTGAGATGATATTGGCCATGGAGCATGGTGATGAATAGGTCGTGGATCATTGGGCTGAAAATATTCATGGATTATTGTGATGAGAGAGGTCATGGAGCATTGATATGGCAAGGTAATGGAGCATGGTGATGACAAGTTCCTGGAGCATTGTGATGAGAAGACCATGGATACTTATGATGACAATTCTCATGGAGCATTCTTATTAAAAGGGGCATGGAGCATTGTGATTACAGGGGTCTTGGAGCATTGTGATGACTAGGGCATGGAACACTGTGATACACGGGTCATGGGTCATGGAGCTTTGTGATGACAAGTCATCGAGCATTGTGATGACAAGGGCATGGAGCATTGTGATGACAGGGGCATGGAGCATTGGTCTGACAAGATTCAGAGATTATTGTGATGACAGTGGACAAGGTGCATTGTGATGACAAGGGCATGGATCATTGTGAAGAGAAGGTCATGGAGTATTGTGAAGACAGGTGTCAGGGAGAATTGTGATGACATATGTCATGGTCCATTGTGATGACAATGGCTGGGAGTATTGTGATGCCAAATGTAATGGAGGATTGTGATGAAAAATATAAAGGAGCATTGTAATGACTAGGGCTTAGAGCATTATGATGACAATGGCCACTGAGAATTTTCATGACTAGGTCGTGAAGCATTGTGATGACAATTTCCTGGAGCATTGTGATGAGAAAACCATGGAGCCTTGTGATGACACGTCTCCTGGAGCATACTGATGAAATGGGGCATGGAGCATTGTGATTAGAGGGGTCTTGGCACATTGTGATGACAAGGGCATGGAGCATTGTGAGGAGAAGGCCAAGGAGCATTCTGATGGCATGCGTCATTGAGCTTTCTGATGACAAGGGCATGGAGCACTGTGATTACAGGGGTCTTGGAGCATTGTGATGAAAAGGGCATGGATCATTGTGATGAAAAAGGCATGGAGCCTTGTCATGACAGAGTTCAAGTACCATGCAGACAACAAGTGTCAGGGAACATTTTGATGACAAGTGTACTGAGCATTGTGATGACAAAGGTCATGGAGCACTGTGATGAGAAGTCCATGGATAACTGTGATGACAAGCGTCATGGGGCATTGTGATGACAAGTGATATGGAATATTGTGATCACAAGGGTTTGGGTCATTGTTATAACAGAGGTCATGGAGCATTTTGATTTCATTGTGATGACAATAGCATGAAGCATTATGATGATGGGCATGGTGCATTGTGATGACAGTGTTCATGGATCATTGAGATGAAAAGGGGCATAGAGCATTGAGATTACAGTGTTCTTGGAGCATTGTGATGAGAAGTGTCATGGAGACTTGTAATGACAAGGCCATGGAACATCGTGATGGCAGGGGTCATGGAGCATTGTTATGACAGGGTTAATGGAGCATTGTGATGGCAAGGGCATGGAGCATTGTGATGACAATTCATGGAGCATTTTGATGACAAGGGTGTGGTGCATTTTGATGAGAAGGGCAGGGAGCATTTTAATGACAGGGTCATGGAACAATTTGATGAAAAGTGTCATGGAACATTTTGATGACAGGTGTTATGGAACATTGTGATGTCAGGGGTCATGGAGCATATTGATGAAAAGGATCATGGAGCAGTTTGATGATAGGTGTTATGGAACATTTTGATATCAGGTGTCATCGAACATTGTGATCATATGTGAATGTAGCACTGTGATGACAAATGCCATGAAACATTGTGATGACAGTGGTGAGGGAGTATTGTGACAAACAGTGATGTAGCATTGTGATATCAGTGGTGAGAGAGCATTTTCATGAGAAGTGCATGGAGCATTGTGATGACAGGTTTTATGGAGCATTGTGATGACAAATTTGTGGAGCATTGTGATGACAAGCGCATGGTGCATTGTGATGACATGTGTCACGGAGCATTGTGCTGAGAAAGGCATAGAGCATTTTGATGACAAGGGTCATAGAGCATTGTGATGAAAATTTCATGGAGCATTGTGGTTAAAAATGTCACAGAGACTGTTGATGACGAGGACATGGACAATTGTGATGACAAAGTTCATGAAGCATTGTGATGACTGCAGTCACGGAGCATTGTGATGACAGGGGTCATGGAGCATTGTGATAACAAGGGCATGGAGTATTGTGATGACAAGGGGATGGAACTGTGGTCTATTTAGGTTCATGGATTATTGTGATGACAGTTGGAATGGGGCATTGTGATGACAAGGGCGTGGAGCATTGTGATGCCAATTGTCATGAAGGATTCTGCTGACAAATGTAATTGAGCATTGTGATGACAATGGCTTGGAGCATTGTGATGACAAGTGCCAGGGAGCATTGTGCTGACAAGTGCATGGAGATTTGTGATGACAAGGGTCATGGAGCATTCTGATGACAAGCTTGTGGAGTATTTTGATGACAATGGCATGGAGCATTGTGATGAAAACGGCATGGGGCATTGTGATGAAAAAGGAATGGAGCCTTTTCGTGACAGGTTCAAGGAGCATTCTGACGACAAGTGTCAGGGAGCATTGTGATGACAAGTGTATTGAGAATTGTGATGACAAAGGTCATGGAGCATTGTGATGAAAAGGTCATGGAGTATTGTGATGACAGGCATCATGGATCGTTGTGATGACAAGTGTTATGGAACATTGTGATCACAAGGGATTTGAGCATTTTGATGAGAGAGGTCATGGATCATTTTGATTTCAAGGAGCATGGAGTATTGTGAGGACAAGGGCATGAAGATAGGTGATCCCAAGTTTCATGGAGGATTGTGATGACAATGGTAATGGAGTATTGTGATGACAATAGCATAGAGCATTGTAATGACAAGGCCATGTAGCATTTTCCTGACAAAGGCATGGAGCATTGTGATGATATGTGTCATGGAGCACTGTGATGACAAGCGTCACGGAGCATTGTGAATATAGGGGTCATGGAGCATTGGGATGACAAGGGCATGGATCATTGTGATGGCAAGGTTCATGGAGCATTGGGCTGAAAATGTTCATGGAGTATTGTGATGACAGGGGTCATGGGGCATTGTGTTGAGAAGAACATGGAGATTTGTGATGACAAGTCTCATGGAGCATTCTGATGAAAAAGGTCCTGGAGCATTGAGATTACAGGGGTCTTGGAGCAGTGTGATGACAAGGGCATGAATTATTGTGATGACAAATTCATGGAGACTTTTCATGACAGTGTTCAAGGAGCATACTGACGAAAAGTGTCAGGGAGCATTATGATGACAAGGGTATTGAGTGTTGTGATGAAAAAGATCATGGAGCATTGTGATGAGAAGACCATGGATAATTGTGATGATGAGCGTCATGGGGTGTTGTGGTGATAAGTGTTATGCAACATTGTGATCACAAGGATTTGGAGCATTTTGATGACAGAGATCATGGAGAATATTGATTTCATTGTGATAACAATAGCCTGAAGCATTATGATGATGGGCATGGTGCACTGTGATGACAGAGTTCATGTAGCATTGAGATGAAAAGGGGCATGGAGCATTGAGTTTACAGTGGCCTTGGAGCATTGAGATGACAAGGGCATTGAGCATTGTGATATGAAGGCCATGGAACATTCTGATGACAGGCGTCATGGAGTTTTGTGATGACAATGGCATGGAGCATTGTGATTTAAGGGGCCATCAGCATTGTGATGACAGTTGTCATGGAACCTTGTGATGACTAGGCCGTGGAACACTGTGATGGCAGGAATCATGGTGCATTGTTATGAGAGAGTTAATGGAGCATTGTGATGAGAAGGGCATGGAACATTGGTCGGAAATATTTCATGGATTATTGTGATGAGAGTGGGCATGGAGCATTGTGATGACAAGGGTACGGAACACTATGATACATGGGTCATGCAGGATTGTAATGACAAGGGCATGGAGCATTGTGATGAGAAAGGCATCGAGCATTGTGAAGACAAGTGTCATGGAGCTTTGTGATGACAAGGGCATTGAGCAATATGATGGGAGTGTTCATGGAGCATTGTGATGACAATGACATGGAGCATTGTGATGCCAAGGTTCATGGAGCTTTGTGATGACAAGTCATGGAGCATTTTGATGAAAAGGGCATGGTGCATTGTGATGAGAAGGGCAGGGAGTATTTTGATGACCGGGTCATGCAGCAATTTGATGAAAAGTGTAATGGAACATTTTGATGGCAGGGGTTATAGAACATTGTGATGTCAGGTGTCTTCGAGCTTTGGGATGAAAAGGATCATGGAGCATTTTGATGACAGGGGTTATGGAACATTGTGATGTCAGGGGTCATGGAACATTGTGATGATAAGGGGATGTAGCAATGTGATGACAGGGTCATGGAACATTGTGATTACAGGGGTGAGGGAGTATTGGGATGACTAATGATGGAACACTGTGATATCTCTGGTGAGAGAGCATTTTGATGAGAAGTGCATGGAGCATTTTGATTACAAGCTTTATGGAGCATGGCAATGACAATTTTGTGGACCGCTGTGATGAAATGCACGTGGCACATTGTGAAGACAATGGTCATGGAGCATTGTTCTCACAAAGAAATGGAGCATTGTGACGACAAGGGTCACAGAGAATTGTGATGAAAAGTTCATGGAGCATTGTGGTTACAAAGGTCACAGAGCCTTGTGATGAAACGGGCATGGACCATTGTGATGACAAACGTTATGAATCATTGTCATGACTGGAGTCACGGAGCATTTTGATGACAAGGGTCATGGAGCATTGTGATGACATGTGTCATGGAGCATTGTGCTGACAAGTGCATGGAGCATTGTGATGACAAGGGTCAAAGAGCATTGTGATGACAAGTCATGGAGCATTGTGGTTAAAAAGGTCACAGATACTGCTGATGACGAGGACATGGACAATTGTGATGACAAAGTTCATGAAGCATTGTGATGACTGGAGTCACGGAGCATTGTGATGACAGGGATCATGGAGCATTGTGATAACAAGGGCATGTAGCATTGTGATGACAAGGGGATGGAACAGTGGTCTATTGTGTTTCATGGATTATTGTGATGACAGTTGGAATGGGGCATTGTGAGGACAATGGCATGGAGCATTGTGATGCCAAGTGTCATGTAGGATACTGATGACAAAGGTAATGGAGCATTGTGATGACAATGGCTTGGAGCATTGTGATGACAAGAGTAAAGGAGCATTGTGCTGAGAAGTGCATGGAAAATTGTGATGACAAAGGTCATGGAACATTCTGATGACAAGCTTGTGGAGTATTTTGATGACAATGGCATGGAGCATTGTGATGAAAAAGGCATGGAGCCTTTTCTTGACAGGGTTCAAGGAGCATTCTGACGACAAGGGTCAGGGAGCATTCTGATGACAAGTGTATTGACAATTGTGATGAGAAAGGTCATGGAGCATTGTGATGAAAAGGGCATGGAGTATTGTGATGACAGGCATCATGGAGCGTTGTGATGACAAATGTTATGGAACATTGTAATCACAAGGGATTTGAGCATTTTGATGACAGTGCTCATGGATCATTTTGATTTCAAGGAGCATGGAGCACTGTGATGACAAGTGCATAAAGCAATGTGATCCCAAGGTTCATGGAGGATTGTGATGACAATGGTATGGTGTATTGTGATGACAAGCGCATAGAGCATTGTAATGACAAGGCCATGTACCATTTTGCTGACAAAGGCATGGAGCATTGTGATGACAGGTGTCATGGAGCACTGTGATGACAAGCGTCACGGAGCATTGTGAATACAGGGGTCATGGAGCATTGGGATGACAAGTGCATGGATCATTGTGATGGAAATGTTCATTGAGCATTGGGCTGAAAATGTTCATGGAGTACTGTGATGACAGGGTTCATGGAGCATTGTGATGACTAGGGTATGGAGAATTGTGATGACAAGAGTCCTGGATCATTGTATTGTCAGGTGTAATGGAGTGTTGTGATGACAGTGGTCATTTAGAATTGTAATGATATTGGCCATGGAGCATTGTGATTATAAGGTCATGGAGCATTTGGCTGAAAATATTCATGGAGTATTTTTATGACAAGGGAATGTAGCATTGTGATGACAAAGTCCTGGAGCATTGTGATGAGAAGACCATGGAGACTTTTGATGAGAAGTCTCATGGAGCATTCTGTTGAAAAGGGGCATGGAGCATTGTGATTACAGGGGTCTTGGAACATTGTAATGACAAGGGCATGGATCATGGTGATGAGAAGGCCATGGAGCATTCTGATGACATGTGTCATGGAGCTTTGTGATGACAAGGTCATGGAGCATTGTGATTACAGGGATCTTGGAGCATTGTGATGAAAAGGGCATCGATCATTGTGAAGAAAAAGGCATAGAGCCTTGTCATGACAGTGTTCTAGGAGCATACTGACGACAAGTGTCAGGGAGCATTGTGATGACAAGTGTATTGAGCGTTGTGATGACAAAGGTCATGGAGCATTGTGATGAGAAGAACATAGATAACTGTGATGATGAGCGTCTTGGGGTGTGGTGATGATAAGTGTTATGGACGATTGTGATCACAAGGTTTCGGAGTATTATGATGACAGAGGTCATGGAGCATTTTGATTTCATTGTGATGACAATAGCCTGAAGCATTATGATGATGGGCATGGTGCATTGTGATGACAGGTTTCATGGAGGACTGAGATGAAAAGGGGCATGGAGAATTGTGATTACAGGTGTCTTGGAGCATTGTGATGACAAGGGCATGGAGCATTGTGATGTGAAGGACATGGAACATTCTGATGACATGCGTCAGGGAGCTTTGTGATTACAACGGCATGGAGCATTGTGATTACAGGGGTCTTGAACATTGTGATGAGAAAGGTCATGGAGCATTGTGATGACAAGGCCATGTAACATCGTGATGGCAGGTGTCATGGAGCATTGTGCTGACAAGCGCATAGAACACTGTGATGACAAGGGTCAAAGAGCACTGTGATGAAAAGTTCATGGAGAATTGTGGTTAAAAATGTCACAGAGACTGTTGATGACGAGGGCATGGACCACTGTGATGACAAAGGTCATGAAGCATTGTGATGACTGGAGTCACGGAGCACTGTGATGACAGTGGTCATGGAGCATTGTGATAACAAGGGCATGGAGCATTGTGATGACCAGGTCATGCAGTATTGTGAAGACAGGTGTCAGGGAGCATTGTGATGGCATGCGTAATGGCCCATTGTGATGACAATGGCATGGAGCATTGTGATGCCAAGTGTCATGAAGAATTCTGATGACAAAGGTAAAGGAGCATTGTGATGACAATGGCTTGGAGCATTGTGATGACAAGGGTCAGGGAGCACTGTGCTGACAAGTGCATGGAGATTTGTGATGACAAGGGTCATGGAGCATTCTGATGACAAGCTTGTGGAGTATTTTGATGACAATGGCATGGAACATTGTGATGAAAATGGCATGGGGCATTGTGATGAAAGAGGCATGGAGCCTTTTCGTGACAGGGTTCAAGGAGCATACTGCTGACAAGTGTCAGGGAGCATTGTGATGACAAGTGTATTGAGAATTGTGATGAGAAAGGTCATGGAGCATTGTGATGAAAAGGGCATGGAGTATTGTGATGACAGGCATCATGGAGCGTTGTGATGACAAGAGTTATGGAACATTGTGATCACAAGGGTTTGGAGCATTGTGATGACAGAGGTCATGGATCATTTTGATTTCAAGGTGCATGGAGCATTGTGATGACAAGGGCATGAAGCAATGTGATCCCAAGGTTCATGGAGGATTGTTATGACAATGGAAATGGAGTATTGTGATGACAAGCGCATACAGCAGTGTAATGACAAGGTCATGTAGCATTTTGCTGACAAATGCATGGAGCATTGTGATGACATGTGTCATGAGGCACTGTGATGACAAGCGTCACGGAGCATTGTGAATACAGGGGTCATGGACCATTGGGATGAAAAGGGCATGGATCACTGTGATGACAAGTGTCATGGAGCACTGGGCTGGAAATGTTCATGGAGTGTTTTGATGACAGGGGTCATGGAGCATTGTGATGACTAGGGAATGGAGCATTGTGATGACAAGAGTCCCGGATCATTGTGTTGTCGGGTATCATGGAGTGTTGTGATGACAGTGGTCATGGAGCATTGTGATGATATTGGCCATGGAGCATTGTGATGAGTAGGTCATGGAGCATTGGGCTGAAAATGTTCATGGATTATTGTAATGATAGTGGTCAAGGAGCATTGTGATGACACGGGAATGGAGCATGGTGATGACAGGGTCCTGGAGCATTGTGATGAGAAGACCATGGAGTCTTGTGATGCCAAGTATCATGGAGCATTCTGATGAAAAGGGGCATGGAGCATTGTGATTACAGGTGTCTTGGAGCATTGTGATGTTTAAGGCACGGAGCATTGTGATGAGAAGGACATGGAGCATTCTGATGACAGGCGTCATGGAATTTTTTGATGACAAGGGCATGGAGCATTGTGATTACAGGGATCTTGGAGCATTGTGATGAAAAGGCCATGGATCATTGTGATGAAAAAGGCATGGAGCCTTGTCATGACAGGGTTCAAGGAGCATACTGATGACAAGTGTCAGGGAGCATTGTGATGACAAGTGTTTTAAGCACTGTGATGACAAAGATTATGGAGCATTGTGATGAGAAGACCATGGATAATTGTGATGATGAGCGTCATGGGGTGTTGTGATGATAAGTGTTATGGAACATTGTGATCACAAGGGTTTGGAGCATTATGATGACAGAGGTCATGGAGATTATTGATTTCATTGTGATGACAATAGCCTGAAGCATTATGATGATGGGCATTGTGCACTGTGATAACAGGGTTCATAGAGCATTGAGATGAAAAGGGTCATGGAGCATTGTGTTTACAGTGGTCTTGGAGCATTGTGATGACAAGGGCATGGAGCATGGTGATGAGAAGGCCATGGAACATTCTGATGACATGTGTCATGGAGCTTTGTGATGACAAAGGCATGGAGCATTGGGATTACAGGGGTCTTCAGCCTTGTGATGACAAGTGTCATGGAACCTTGAGATGACTAGGTCGTGGAACATTGTGATGGCAGGGGTCATGGTGCATTGTTATGACAGAGGTAATGGATCATTGTGATAAGAACGGCATGGAATATTGGTCTCAAATGTTTCATGAATTATTGTGATGAGAGTGGGCATGGAACATTGTGATGACATGGGTACAGAACAGTATGATACTTGGGTAATGGTGGATTGTAATGACAAGGGAATGGAGTATTGTGATGAGAAAGGCATGGAGCATTGTGATGACAAGTGTCATGGAGCTTTGTGATGACAAGGGCATTGATCAATGTTATGAGTGGGTTCATGGAGCATTGTGATGACAATGACATGGAGCATTGTGATTCCAAGGGTCATGGAGTTTTGTGACGACAAATCATGGAGCATTTTGATGACAAGGTCATGATGCATTGTGATGAGAAGGGCAGGGAGAATATTGATGACCCGGTCATGCAGGAATTTGATGAAAAGTATAATGGGACATTTTGATGGCAGGGGTTATAGATCATTTTGATGTCAGGGGGCTTGGATCTTTAGGATGAAAAGGGTCATGGAACATTTTGATGACAGGGGTCATGGAACATTGTGAAGATAAGGGGATTTAGCAGTGTGATGACAGGGTCATGGAACATTGTGATTACAAGGGTGAGGGAGTATTGTGATGACTAGTGATGGAACACTGTGATATCTCTGGTGAGAGAGCATTTTGATGAGAAGTGCATGGAGCATTGTGATTACAAAGTTTATGGAGCATTGCAATGAGAAGGTTGTGGACCGTTGTGATGAAATGCGCGTGGCACATAGTGAAGACAATGGTCATGGAGCATTGTTCTGACAAAGACATGGAGCATTGTGATGACAAGGGTCAAAGAGCATTGTGATGAAACGTTCATGGAGCATTGTGGTTAAAAAGGTCACAGAGACTGTTGATGATGAGGGCATGGACCATTGTGATGACAAAGGTCATGAAGCATTGTGATGACTGGAGTCACGGAGCATTGTGATGACAGGGGTCATGGAGCTTTGTGATATCAAGGGCATGGAGCATTGTGATGACAAGGGCATGGATCATTGGTCTAATAAGTTTCATGGATTATTGCAATGACAGTTCGAATGGTGCATTGTGATGACAAGGGCATGGAGCATTGTGAAGACCAGGTTATACAGTATTGTGAAGACAGGTGTTAGGTAGCATTGTGATGATATATGTAATGGCCCATTGTGATGACAATGGCATGGAGCATTGTGATGCAAGTGTCATGGAGGATTCTGATGACAAAGGTAATGGAACAGTGTGATGACAATGGCTTGGAGCATTGTGATGACAAGGGTCAGGGAGCATTGTGCTGACAAGTGCATGGAGAATGGTGATGACAAGGGTCATGGAGCATTTAGATGACAATCTTGTGGAGTATTCTGATGACAATGGCATGGAGCATTGTGATGAAAACTGCATGGGTCATTGTGAGGAAAATGTCATGGAGCCTTTTCGTGACAGGGTTCATGGAGCATTCTGCTGACAAGTGTCAGGGAGCATTGTGATGACAAGTGTATTGAGAATTGTGATGACAAAGCTCATGGAGCATTGTGATGAAAAGTGCATGGAGTATTGTGATGACAGGCATCATGGAGCGTTGTGATGACAAGTGTTATGGAACATGGTGATCACAAGTGTTTGGAACATTGTGATGACACAGGTCATGGATCATTTTGATTTCAAGAAGCATGGAGCATTGTGATGACAAGGGCATGAAACAATGTGATACCAAGGTTCATGGAGGATTTTGATGACAATGGTAATGGAGTATAGTGATGACAAGCGCATAGAACATTGTAATGACAAGTTCATGTAGCATTTTGCTGAAAAGGCATGGAGCATTGTGATCACATGTGTCATGTAGCACTGTGATGCCATGCATCACAGAGCATTGTGAATACATTGGTCATGGAGCATTGGAATGAAAAGGGCATGGATCATTGTGATGACAAGCTTCATGGAAGATTGGGCTGAAAATGTTCATGGAGTATTGTGATGACAGGGGTCATGGAGCATTGTGATGACAAGAGTCCCGGATCACTGTGTTGTCAGGGGTAATGGAATGTTGTGATGACAGTGGTCATGGAGCATTGTGATGGTATTGGTCCCGGAGCATTGTGATGAGAAGACCATGGAGACATATGATGACAAGTCTCATGGAGTATTCTGATGAAAAGGGGCATGGAGCATTGTGATTACAGTGGTCTTGGGGCATTGTTATGACAAGGGCATGGAGCATTTTGAAGAGAAGGACATGGAGGATTCTGATGAATGTGTCATGGAGCACTGTTATGACAAGTGCATGGAGCATTGTGATTACAGGTGTCTTGGAGCACTGTGATGAAAATGGCATGGATCATTGTCATGAAAAAGGCATGGAGCCTTGTCATGACAGTGTTCAAGGAGCATACTGATGACAAGTGTCAGGGAGCATTGTGATGAAAAGTGTATTGAGCATTGTGATGACTAAGGTTATGGAGCATAGTGATGAGAAGACCATGGATGACTGTGATTATGAGCATCATGGGGTGTTGTGATGATAAGTGTTATGGAATATTGTGATCACAACTGTTTGGAGTATTGTTATGACAGAGGTCATGGAGCATTTTGATTTCCTTGTGATGACAATAGCCTGAAGCATTATGATGATGGGCATGGTGCATTGTGATGATAGGATTCATGGAGCTTTGAGATGAAAATGGGCATCGAGCATTTTGATAACAAGGGTCTTGGAGCATTGTGATGACAAGGGCATGGAGCATTGTGATGAGAAGTCCATGGAACATTCTGATGACATGCGTCATGGAGCTTTCTGATGACAAGGGCATGGAGCATTGTGATTACAGGGGTCTTGGAACATTGTGATGACAAGTGTCATGGAGCCTTGTGAATGACAAGGCCGTGGAACATTGTGATGGCAGGGGTCATGGAACATTGTTATGACAGGTGTAATGGAGCATTGTGATGAGAAAGGCAGGAAGCATTGTTGTGAAATGGTTCATGGATTATTGTGATGAGAGTGGGCATGGAGCATTGTGATGACAAGAGCACAGAACGCTGTGATACATGGGTCATGGAGGATTGTAATGACAAGGGCATTGAGCATTGTGATGACAAGTGTCATGGAGCTTTGTGATGACAAGGGCATGGATCAATGTGATGAGAGGGTTCATGGAGTATTGTGATGACAATGACATGGATCATTGTGATGTCAAGTGTCATGGAGTTTTGTGATGACAAGTGTCATGGAGCATTTTGATGACAAGGGCATGGTGCATTGTGATGAGAAGGGAAGGGAGCAGTTTGAGGACAGGGTCAAGCAGCAATTTGATGAAAATTGTAATGGTACATTTTGATGACAGGTGTTATAGAACATTGTGATGTCAGGGGTCATGGAGCTTTGGGATGAAAAGGGTCATGGAGCATTTTGATGACAGGGGTTGTGGAACACTGTGATGTCAGGGGTCATGGAACATTGTGATGATAAGGGGATGTAGCATTGTGATGACAGGGGTCATGGAACATTGTGATTACAGGGGTGAGGGAGTAATGTGATGACTAGTGATGGAACATTATGATATCTCATGTGAGAGAGCATTTTGAGGAGAAGTGCATGGAGCATTGGGATTACAAGTTTTATGGAGCATATCGTTGACAAGGTTGTGGATCGTTGTGATGAAAAGCGCGTGGCACATTGTGATGACAAGGGTCATGGAGCATTGTTCTGACAAAGGCATGGAGCATTGTGATGACAAGAGTCACGGAGCATTGTGATGAAAAGCTCATGGAACATTGTGGTTACAAAGTTCACAAAGCCTTGTGATGATGCGGGCATGGACCACTGTGATGACAACGTTACGAAGCACTGTGATGACTGGAGTCACGGAGCATTGTGATGACAGGGGTCACGGAGCATTGTGATGAAAAGGGCATGGAGCATTGTGATGACAGGGGCATGGATCACTGATATGACAATTTTCATAGATTATTGTGATGTCAGTGGACATGGTGCATTGTGATGACAAGGGAATGGAGCATTGTGAAGACATGGGCATGGAGTATTGTGAAGACAGGTGTCAGGGAGCATTGTGATGACTTATGTCATGGTCCATTGCGATGACAATAGCATGGAGCACTGTGATGCCAAATATAATGGAGGATGTGATGACAAATATAATGGAGCATTGTGATGACTAGGGCTTGGAGCATTATGTTGACATGGGCCATTGAGAATTTTCATGACAATGTCGTGAAGCATTGTGATGACAAGTCCTGGAGCATTGTGATGAGAAAACCATGGAGGCTTGTGATGACAAGTCTCAAGGAGCATACTGATGAAAAGGGGCGTGGAGCATTCTGATTACAGGGGACTTGGAACATCGTGATACAAGGGCATGGAACATTGTGATGACAAGGGCATGCAGTATTGTGAAGAGAGGTGTCAGGGAGCATTGTGATGACATATGTCATGGCCCAATGTGATGACAATGGCATGGAGCATTGTGATGCCAAGTGTCATGGAGGATTCTGATGACAAAGGTAATGGAGCTTTGTGATGACAAGGGTTTGGAGCATTGTGATGACAAGGGTCAGGGAGCATTGTGTTCACAAGTGCATGGAGAATTGTGATGACAAGGGTCATGGAGCATTCTGATGACAAGCTTGTGGAGTATTTTGATGACAATGGCATGGAGCATTGTGAGGAAAATGGCATGGGGCATTGTGATGAAAAAGGAATGGAGCCTTTTGTGACTGGGTTCAAGGAGCACTCTGACGACAATGTCAGGGAGCATTGTGATGACAAGTGTATTAAGAATTGTGATGACATAGGTCATGGAGCATTGTGAAGAAAAGGGCATGGAGTATTGTGATGACAGGCATCATGGAGCTTTGTGATGACAAGTGTTACGGAACACTGTGATCACAAGGGTTTGGAGCATTGTGATGACAGAGGTCATGGATCATTTTGATTTCAAGGAGCAGGGAGCATTGTGATGACAAGGGCATTAAGCAATGTGATCCCAAGTTTCATGGAGGATTGTGATGACAATGATAAAGGAGTATTGTGATGACAAGTGCATAGAGCATTGTAATGCCAAGGTCATATAGCATTTTGCTGACAAAGGCATGGAGCACTGTGATGACATGTGTCATGGAGCACAGTGATGACAAGCATCATGGAGCACTGTGAATACATGGGTCATGGAGCATTGGGATGACAAGTGCAAGTATCATTGTGATGACATGGGTCATGGAGCATTGGGCTGAAAAAGTTAATGGAGTCTTGTGATGACAGGGGTCATGGAGCATTGTGATGATATTGGTCATGGAGCATTGTGATGAGAAGGTCATGGAGCATTGGGCTGAAAATATTCATGGAATATTGTGATGATATGGGTCATGGAGCATTGTGATAACAAGGGAAAGGAGCATGGTGATGACAAAGTCCTGGAGCATTGTGATGAGATGACCATGGAGACTTGTGATGACAAGTCTCATGGAGCATTCTGATGAAAAGGGGCATGGAGCATTGTGATTACAGGGGTCTTGGAGCATTGTGATGACAAGGGCATGGAGCATTGTGAGGAGAAAGCCATGGAACATTCTGATGACATGCGTCATGGACTTTTGTGATGACAAGGGCATGGAGCATTGTGATGACAATGCCGTGGAACACTGTGATGGCAGGGGTCATGGAGCATTGTTATGAGAGAGGTAATGGAGAATTGTGATGAGAATGGCATTGACCATTGGTCTGAAATATTTCATGGATTATTGTGATGAGAGTGGGCATGGAGCATTGTGATGACAAGGGGATGGTACACTGTGATACTTGGGTCATGGAGGATTGTAATGACAAGGCATGGAGCATTGTGAAGAGAAGGGCATCGAGCATTGTGATGACAAGTGTCATAGAGCTTTGTGATGACAAGGGCATGGGGAAATGTGATGAGAGGGTTCATGGAGCATTGTGATGGCAATGACATGGAGCATTGTGATGCCAAGGGTCATGGAGCATTGTGATGACAAATGTCATGGAGCATTTTGATGACAAGGGTGTGGTGCATTGTGATGAGAAGGTCAGGGAGCATTTTGATTACAGGGCCATTGAGCAATTTGATGAAAAGTGTAATGGAATATTTTGATGACAGGGGTTATAGAACATTGTGATGCCATGGGCATGGAGCTTTGGGATGAAAAGTGTCATGGAGCATTTTGATGACAGGGGTTATGGAACATTGTGATGTCAGGGGTCATGGAACATTGTGTTGATAAGGGGATGTAGCATTGTGATGAGAGGGGTCATGGAGCATTTTGATGACAGTGGTTATGGAACATTGTGATTTCAGGGGTCATGGAACATTGTGTTGAAAAGGGGATGTAGCATTGTGATGACAGTGGTCATGGAACACTGTGATTACAGGGGTGAGGGAGGATTGTGATAACTAGTGATGGAACATGGTGATATCTCAGGTGAGAGAGCATTTGTATGAGAAGTGCATGGAGCATTGTGATTACAAAGTTTATGGACCATAGCGATGACAAGGTTGTGGATCATTGTGATGCAAAGCACGTGGCACATTGTGATGACAAGGGTCATGTAGCATTGTTCTGACAAAGGCATGGAGCATTGGGATGACAAGGGTCACATAGCATTGGGATGAAAGTTCATGGAGCATTGTGGGTACAAAGGACACAGAGCCTTGTGATGATGCGGGCATGGACTGTTGTGATAAAAAACGTTATGAAGCATTGTGATGACCGGAGTCACGGAGCATTGTGATGACATGGGTCATGGAACATTGTGATGACATGTGTCATGGAGCACTGTGCGGAGAAAGGCATAGAGCATTGTGATGACAAGGGTCAAAGAGCATTGTGATGAAAAGTTCATGGAGCATTGTGGTTAAAAAGGTCACAGAGACGGTTGATGACAAGGGCATGGACCATTATGAGGACAAAGGTCATGAAGCGTTGTGATGATTGGAGTCACGGAGCATTGTGATGACAGGGATCATGGAGCATTGTGATGACAATGGCATGGAGCATTGTGATGACAAGGGCATGGAACATTGGTCTAATAAGTTTCATGGATTTTTGAGATGACATTTGGAATGGCGAATTGTGATGACAAGGGCATGGAGCATTGTGAGGACCAGGTCATGCAGTATTGTGAAGACAGGTGTCTGGGAGCATTGTGATGATATATGTAATGGCCCATTTTGATGACAATGGCATGGAGCATTTTGATGCCAATTGTCATGGAGGATTCTGATGACAATGGTAATGGAGCATTGTGATGACAATGGCTTGGAGCATTATGATGACAAGTGTCAGGGAGCATTGTGCTGACAATTGCATGGAGAATTTTGATGACAAGGGTCATGGAGCATTCCGATGACAAGCTTGTGGAGTATTTTGATGACAAAGGCATGGAGCATTGTGATGAAAACGGCATGGGGCATTGTGATGAAAAAGGCATGGAGCCTTTTCGTGACAGGGTTCAAGGAGCATTCTGATGACAAGTGTCAGGGAGCATTGTGATGACATGTATATTGATAATTGTGATGACAAAGGTCATGGAGCATTGTGATGAAAAGGGCATGGAATATTGTGATGACAGGCGTCATGGAGCTTTGTGATGAAAAGTGTTATGGAACACTGTGATCACAAGGGTTTGGAGCACTGTGATTACAGAAGTCATGGATCATTTTGATTTCAAGGAGCATGGAGCATTGTGATGACAAGGGCATGAAGCAATGTGATGCCAAGGTTCCTGGAGGATTGTGATGACAATGGAAATGGAGTATTGTGATGACAAGCGCACAGAGCATTGTAATGAAAAGGTCATGTAGCATTTTGCTGAAAAAGGCATGGAGCATTGTGATGACATGTGTCCTGGAGCACTGTGATGACAAGCTTCACGGAGCATTGTGAATACAGGGGTCATGGAGCATTGGGATGACAGGGGCATGGATTAGTTTGATGACAAGGGTCATGGAGCACTGGGCTGAAAATATTCATGGAGTGTTGTGATGACAAGGGTCATGGAGCATTGTGATGAATAGGGCATGGAACATTGTGATGAGAAGGCCATGGAGGATTCTGATGACATGCGTCTTGGAGATTTGTGAGGACACGTGCATGGAGCATTGTGATTACATGGATCTTGGAGCATTGTGATGAAATGGGCATGGATCATTGTGATGAAAATGGCATGGAGCCTTGTCATGATAGGGTTCAAGGAGCATACTGACGACAAGTGTCAGGGAGCATAGCGGTGACAATTGTATTGAGGATTGTGATGACAAAAGTCATGGTGCATTGTGATGAGAAGACCATGGATAAGTGTGATGATGAGCGTCATGGGGTGTTGTGATGATAAGTGTTATGGAACATTATGATCACAAGGGTTTAGAGCATTATGGTGACAAAGGTCATGGAGAATATTGATTTCATTGTGATGATGATAGCCTGAAGCATTATGATGATGGACATGGTGTATTGTGATGACAGGGTTCATGGAGCATTGAGATGAAAAGGGACATGGAGCATTGTGATTACAAGTGTCTTGGAGCATTGTAATGACAAGGGCATGGAGCATTGTGATGAGAAGGCCATGGAACATTCTGACGACATGTGTCATGGAGCTCTGTGATGACATGGGCATGGAGCATGGTGATTTCAGGTGTCTTGAGCATTGTGATGACAAATGTCATGGAACCTTGTGATGACTAGGCCCTGGAACACTGTGATGGCGGGGTCATGGAGCATTGTTATGAAAGGTGTAATGGAGCATTTTGATGAGAAGGGCATGGAACATTGGTCTGAAATATTTCATGGATTATTGTGATGAGAGTGGGCATGGAGCATTGTGAGAACTAGGGCACGGAACACTGTGATACATGGGTCATGCAGGATTGCAATGACAAGGACATGGAGCATTGTGATGAGAAGGGCATTGAGCATTGTGATGACAAGTGTCATGGAGCTTTGTGATGACAAGGGAATGGGGCAATATGATGAGAGGGCTCATGGAGCATTGTGATGACAATGACATGGAGCATTGTGATGCCCAGGGTCATGGAGCTTTGTGATGACAACTCATGGAGCATTTTGATGATAAGGGTGTGGTGCATTGTGATGAGAAAGGCAGGGAGCATTTTGATGACCGGGTCATGCCGCAATTTGATAAAAAGTGTAATGGAACATTTTGATGGCAGGTGTTATAGAACATTGTGATGTCAGGGGTCTTGGAGCTTTGGGATGAAAAGGGTCATGGAGCATTTTGATGACAGGGGTTATGGAACATTGTGATGTCAGGGGTCATGCAACATTATGATGATAACGGGATGTACCAGTGTGATGACAGGGTCATGGAACATTGTGATTACAGGGGTGAGGGGGTATTGTGATGACTACTGATGGAACATTGTGATATCTCTGGTGATAGAGCATTTTGATGAGAAGTGTGTGGAGCATTGTGATTACAAGGTTTATGGAGCATTGCAATGACAAGGTTGTGGACATTTGTGATGAAATGCGTGTGGCACATTGTGATGAAAATTTTCATGGAGCATTGTTCTGACAAAGACATGTAGCACTGTGATGACAAGGGTCACAGATAATTGTGATGAAAACTTCATGGAGCATTGTTGTTACAAAGGTCACAGAGCCTTGTGATGACACGGGCCTGGACCATTGTGATGACAAACTTTATCAAGCACTGAGATTACTGGCGACATGGAGCATTGTGATGACAGGTGTCATGGAACATTGTGATGACAAGGGCATGGAGCCTTGTGTTGACAGGGGCATGGAGCATTGGTCTGACAAGTTTCATAGTTTATTGTGATGACAGTGGGCATGGTGCATTGTGATGACAAGGGCATGGAGCATTGTGATGAGAAGGTCATGGATTATTGTGAAGACAGGTGTCAGGGAGCATTGTGATGACATATGTCATGGTCAATTGCGATGACAATGGCATGGAGCATTGTGATGCCAAATGTAATGGAGGATTGTGATGACAAACATAATGGAGCATTGTGATGGTTAGGGCTTGGAGCATTATGATGACAAGGGCCATTGAAAATTTTCATGACAATGTCGTGAAGCATTGTGATGACAACGTCCTGGAACATTGTGATGACAAAACCATGGAGCCTTGTGATCACAAGTCTCATGGAGCATACTGATGTAAAGGGGCATGGAACATTGTGATTACAGGGGTCTTGGAACACTGTGATGACAAGGGCATTGAGCATTGTGAGGAGAAGACCAAGGAGCATTTTGATGGCGTGCGTCATTGAGCTTTGTGATGACAAGGGCATGGAGCATTGTTATTATATGGTTCTTGGAGCATTGTGATGAAAATGGCATGGATAATTGTGAGGAAAAAAGCATGGAGACTTGTCATGAAAGGGTTCAAGGAGCATACAGACAACAAGTGTCAGGGAGCATTTTGATGACAAGTGTATTGAGCATTGTGATAACGAAGGTCATGGAGCATTGTGATGGGAAGACCATTGATAATTGTGATGACGAGCATCATGGGGCATTGTGATGACAAGTGTTATGGAATATTGTGATCACAAGGGTTTGGAGCATTGTTATGACAGAGGAGATGGAGCATTTTGATTTCATTGTGATGACAATAGCATGAATCATTATGATGATGGGCATGGTGCACTGTGATGACAGGGTTCATGGATCATTGAGATGACAAAGGTCATGGAGCATTTTGATGGCAAGGTCATTGTGCATTGTGATGAGAAGGGCAGGGAGCATTGTGATGACAGGGCCATAGAGCAATTTGATGAAAAATGTCATGGAACATTTTGATGACAGGGGTTATGGAACATTTTGATGTCAGGGGTCATCAAACTTTGTGATGATAAGTGCATGTAGAATTGTGCTGACAGGAGTTATGGAACATTGTGATGACAGGGGTGAGGGAGTATTGTGACAAATAGTGATGTAGCATTGTGATATCAGTGTTGAGAGAGCATTTTGATGAGAAGTTCATGGAGCATTGTGATGACAAATTTTATGGAACATTGTGATGACAAGATTGTGGAGCACTGTGATGACAATCGCATGGTGCACTGTGATGACATGTGTCATGGAGCATTGTGCTGACAAGCGCATGGAGCATTGTGATGACAAGGGTCATGGAGCATTGTGCTGAAAAAGGCATAGAGCATTGTGATGACAAGGGTCAAAGAGCATTCTGATGAAAAGTTCATGGAGAATTGTGGTTAAAATGGTCACAGGGACTGTTGATGACGAGGGCATGGATCATTGTGATGACAAATGTCATGAAGCATTGTGATAACTGGAGTCATGGTACATTGTGATGACAGGGGTCATGGAGAATTGTGATAACAAAGGCATGGAACATTGTGATGACAAGGGCATGGAACATTGGTCTAATAAGTTTCATCGATTATTGCGATGACCGTCGGAATGGCGCATTGTGATGACAAGGGCATGGAGCATTGTGAAGACCAAGTCATGCAGTATTGTGAAGACAGGTGTCAGGGAGCATTGTGAATGCATATGTAATGGCCCATTGTGATGACAATGGCATGGAGCATTTTGATGCCAAGTGTCATGGAGGACTCTGATGACAAAGTTCATGGAGCATTGTGATGACAATGGCTTGGAGCATTGTGATGACAAGTGTCAGGGAGCATTTTGCTGCCAAGTGCATGGAGAATTCTGATGACAAGGGTCATGGAGCATTCTGATGACAAGATTGGGGAGTATTTTGATGACAATGACATGGAGCATTGTGATGAAAACGGCCTGGGACATTGTGATGAAAAAAGCATAGAGGCTTTTCATGACAGGGTTCAAGGAGCATTCTGATGACAAGTGTCAGGGAGCATTGTGATGACAAGTGTTTTGAGAATTGTGATGACACAGGTCATGGAGCATTGTGATGAAAAGGGCATGGAGTATTGTGATGACAGGCATCATGGAGCGTTGTGATGATAAGTGTTATGGAACATTGTGATCACAAGGATTTGGAGCATTGTGATGACAGAGGTCAGGGATTATTTTGATTTCAAGGACCATGGAGCATTTTGATGATAAGCGCATGAAGCAATGTGATCCCAAGGTTCATGGAGGATTGTGATGGCAATGGAAATGGAGTATTGTAATGACAAGCACATAGAGCATTGTAATGACAAGGTCATGTAGCATTTTGCTGACAAAGGCATGGAGCATTGTGATGACAGGTGTCATGGAGCACTGTGATGACAAACGTCACGGAGCATTGTGAATACAGGGGTCATGGAGCATTGGGATGACAAGGGCATGTATCATTGTGATGACAAGGGTCATGGAGCACTGGGCTGAAAATGTTCATGGAGTGTTGTGATGACAGGGTTCATGGAGCATTGTGATGACTAGGGAATGGAGCATTGTGATGACAAGAGTCCCAGATCATTGTCTTGTCAGGTGTCATGGAGTGTTGTGATGACAGTGGTCATGGAGCATTGTGATGATATTGGCCATGGAGCATTGTGATGTGTAGGTCGTGGAGCATTGGGCTGAAAATATTCATGGATTATTGTGATGACAGGGGTCATGGAGCATTGTGATGACATGGGAATGTAGCATGGTGATGACAAGGTCCTGGAGCATTGTGATGAGAAGACCATGGAGACTTGTGATGAAAAGTCTCATGGAGCATTCTGATGCAAAGGGACATGGAGCATTGTGATTACAGGGGTCTTGGAGCATTGTGATGACTAGGGCATGGACCATTGTGAGGAGAAGGCCATGGAGCATTCTGATGATATGCATCATGGAGTTTTGTGATGACAAGGGCATGGAGCATTTGTGATTACAGGGATTTTGGAACATTGTGATGAAAAGAGCATGGATTATTGTGATGAAAAAGGCATGAAGCCTTGTCATGACAGGATTCAAGGGGCATACTGACGACAAGTGTCACGGAGCATTGTGATGACAAGTGTATTGAGCATTGTGATGACAAAGATCATGGAGCATTGTGATGAGAAGACCATGGATAATTGTGATGATGAGCATCATGGGGTGTTGTGATGATAAGGTTTATGGAACATTGTGATCACAAGGGTTTGGAGCATTATGATGACAGAGGTCATGGAGAATACTGATTTCATTGTGATGACAATAGCCTGAAGCATTATGATAATGGTCATGGTGCATTGTGATGACAGGGTTCATAGAGCAGTGAGATGAAAAGGGGCATGGACCATTGTGATTACAAGGGTCTTGGAGCATTGTGATGACAAGGGCATGGAGCATTGTGATGAGAAGGCCATGGAACACATTGATGACATGCGTCATGGAGCTTTGTGATGACAGGGGCATGGAGCATTGTGATTTCAGAGGTCTGGATCATTGTGATGACAAGTGTCATGGAATCTTGTGATGACTAGGCCCTGAAACATTGTGATGGCAAGGGTCATGGTGTATTGTTATGAAAGGTGTAATGGAGCCTTTTGATGAGAAGGGCATGGAACATTGGTCTGAAATGTTTCATGGATTATTGTGATGAGTGTGGGCATGGAGCATTGTGATGACAAGGGCACGGAACACTTTGATACATGGGTCATGCAGGATTGCACTGACAAGGGCATGGAGCATTGTGATGAGAAGGGCATCGAGCATTGTGATGACAAGTGTCATGGAGCTTTGTGATGACAAGGGAATGGAGCAATATGATGAGAGGGTTCATGGAGCATTCTGCTGACAATGACATGGAGCATTGTGATGCCAAGGGTCATGGAGATTTGTGATGACAAGTCATGGAGCATTTTGATGACAAGGGCATGGTGCATTGTGATGAGAAGGGAAGGGAACATTTTGATGACCAGGTCATGCAGCAATTTGATAAAATGTGTAATGGAACATTTTGATGGCAGGGGTTATAGAATATTGTGATGTCAGGGTTCTTGGAGCTTTGGGATGAAAAGTGTCATGGAGCATTTTGATGACAGTGGTTATGGAACATTGTGATGTCAGCGGTCATGGAACATTGTGATGATAAGGGGATGTAGCTTTGTGATGACAGTGTCATGGAACATTGTGATTACAGAGGTGAGGGAGTATTGTGATGACTAGTGATGGAACATTGTGATATCTCTGGTGAGAGAGCATTTTGATGAGAAGTGCATGGAGCATTGTGATTACAAGGTTTATGGAACATTACAATGAGAAGCTTGTGGACCATTGTAATGAAATGTGCATGGCACATTGTGATGACAATGGTCATTGTGCATTGTTCTGACAAAGACATGGAGCATTGTGATGACAAGTGTCACAGAGAATTGTGATGAAATGTTCATGGAGCATTGTGGTTACAAAAGTCACAGAGCCTTGTGATGACGCAAGCATGGACCATTGTGATGACAAACGTTATGAAACATTATGATGACTGGAGTCACGGAGCATTGTGATGACTGGGGTCAATGAGCATTGTGATGACAAGGGCATGTAGCATTGTGATGACAGGGGCATTGAGCATTGGTCTGCCAAGTTTCATAGATTATTGTGATGACAGTGGGCATGGTGCATTGTGATGACAAGGGCATGGAGCATTGTGATGAGAAGGTCATGGAGTATTATGAAGACAGGTGTCAGGGAGCATTGTGATGACATATGTCATGGTCCATTGCGATGGCAATGACATGGAGCATTATGATGCCAAATGTAATGGAGAATTGTGATGACAAATATAATAGAGATTTGTGATGATTAGGGCTTTGAGCATTATGATGACAAGGGCAATTGAAAATTTCCATGACAAGGTCGAGAAGCATTGTGATGACAAGGTCCTGGAGCATTGTGATGACAAAGCATGGAGCCTTGTGATGACAAGTCTCATGGAGCATACTGATGAAAAGGGGCATGGAGCATTGTGATTACCGGGGTCTTGGAACATTGTGATGACAAGGGCATTGAGCATTGTGAGGAGAAACCAAGGAGCATTCTGATGGCATGCGTCATTGAGCTTTGTGATGACAAGGAATGGATCATTGTGATTACATGGGTCTTGGAACATTGTGATGACAAGGGCATGGGTCATTGTGATGAAAAAGGCATGGAGCCTTGTCATGACATGGTTCAAGTAGCATACAGACAACAATTGTCAGGGAGCATTTTGAGGACAAGTGTATTGAGCATTGTGATGACAAAGGTCATGGGGCATTGTGATGAGAAGGCCATTGATAATTGTGTTGACGAGCGTCATGGGGCATTGTGATGACAAATGTTTTGGAATATTGTGATCACAAGGGTTTGGAACATTGTTATGACAGAGGTCATGGAACATTTTGATTTCATTGTGATGACAATAGCAAGAAGCATTATGATGATGGGCATGGTGCATTGTGATGACAGGGTTCATGGATCAATGAGATGAAAAGTGACATAGAGCATTTTGATTAAAGGGTTCTTGGAGCATTGTGATGAGAAGGGTCATGGAGCTTTGTGATGACAAGGAAATGGAACATCGTGATGGCAGGGGTCATGGAGCATTTTTATGACAGTGGTAATGGAGCATTGTGATGGCAAGGGCATGGAGCATTGTGATGAGACGGCCATGGAGCAATCTGATGACATGTGTCATGGAGCTTTTTGAAGAAAAGGGCATGGAGCAATGTGATGCCAAGGGTCAAGGATCTTTGTGATGACAAGTTCATGGAGCATTTTGATGGCAAGTGCGTGGTGCATTGTGATGAGAAAGGCAGGGAGCATTCTGATGACAGGGCCATGGAGCAATTTGATGAAGTGTCATGGAACATTTTGATGACAGGTGTTATGGAACATTGTGATGTCACCGGTCATCGAACATTGTGATGATAAGTACATGTAGCATTGTGTTGACAGGAGTCATGGAACATTGTGATGAAAGGGGTGAGGGAGTATTGTGACAAATAGTGATGTAGCATTGTGATATCAGTGGTGAGAGAGCATTTGGATGAGAAGTGCATGGAGCATTGTGATGATATATTTTAAGGGGCATTGTCATGACAATAGCATGGTGCATTGTGATGACATGTTTCATGGAGCATTGTGCTGACAAGCGCATGGAGCATTGTGATGACAAGTGTATTGAGAATTGTGATGACAAAGGTCATGGAGCATTGTGATGAAAACGGCATGGAGTATTGTGATGACAGGCATCATGGAGCATTGTGATGACAAGTGTTATGGAACACTGTGATCACAAGGGTTTGGAGCAATGTGATGAGAGAGGTCATGGATCATTTTGATTTCAAGGAGCTTGGAGCATTGTGATGACAAGGGCATGAAGCAAAGTGATCCCAAGGTTCATGGAGGATTGTGATGACAATGGAAATGGAGTATTGTGATGACAAGTGCATAGAGCATTGTAATGACAAGGTCATGTAGCATTCTGCTGACAAAGGCATGGAGCATTGTGATGGCATGTGTCATGGAGCACTGTGATGACAAGCGTCATGGAGCATTGTGAATACAGTGGTCATGGAGGATTGGGATGACAAGGGCATGGATCATTGTGATGACAAGGGTCCTGGAGCACTGGGCTGAAAATGTTCATGGAGTGTTGTGATGACAGGGGTCATGGAACATTTTGATGACCAGGGAATGGAGCATTGTGATCACAAGAGTCCCGGATCATTGTGTTGTCGGGTGTCATGGAGTGTTGTGATGACAGTGGTCATGGAGCATTGTGATGATATTGGCCATGGAGCCTTGTGATGAGTAGGTCGTGGAGCACTGGGCTGAAAATGTTCATGGATTATTGTGATGACAGGGGTCATGGAGCATTGTGATGACAAGGGAATGGAGCATGGTGATGACAAGGTCCTGGAGCATGGTGATGAGAAGACCATGGAGACTTGTGATGATAAGTCTCATGGAGCATTCTGATGAAAAGGGGCATGGAGCATTGTGATTACAGGGGTCTTGTAGCATTGTGATCACTAGGGCATGGAGCATTGTGATGAGAAGGATATGGAGCATTCTGATGACATGCCTTATGGAGTTTTTTGATGAAACGGGCATGGAGCATTGTGATTACAGGGGTATTGGAACATTGTGATGACACGGGCATGGAACATTTGTGATTACAGGGATCTTGGAGAATTTTGAAGAAAAGCGCATAGATAACTGTTATGAAAAAGGCATGGAACCTTGTCATAACAGGGTTCAAGGAGCATACTGACGACAAGTGTCAGGGAGCATTGTGATGACAAGAGTATTGAGCATTGTGATGACAATGATCATGGAGCATAGGGATGAGAAGTCCATGGATAATTGTGATGATGAGCGTCATGGGGCGTTGTGGTGATAAGTGTTATGGAACATTGAGATCAGAAATGTTTGGATCATTATGATGACAGAGGTCATGGAGAATATTGATTTCATTGTGATGACAATAGCCTGAAGCATTATGATGATGGGCATGGTGCATTTTGATGACAGGGTTCATGGAGCATTGAGATGAAAAGGGGCATGGAGCATTGTGATTACAAGGGTCTTGGAACATTGGGATGACAAGGGCATGGAGCATTGTGATGTGAAGGCCATAGAACATTCTGATGACATGCGTCATGGAGCTTTGTGATGACAAGGGCATGGAGCATTGTGATTTCAGGGGTCTGGAGCATTGTGAAGACAAGTGTCATGGAACCTTGTGATGACTCGGCCGTGGAACATTGTGATGGCAAGGGTCATGGTGCATTATTATGACAGGTTTAATGTAGCATTTTGATGAGAAGGGCATGGAACATTGGTCTGAAATGTTTCATGGATTATTGTAATGAGAGTGGGCATGGAGCATTGTGATGACAAGGGCACGGAACACTCTGATACCTGGGTCATGCAGGATTGTAATGACAAGGGCATGGAGCATTGTGATGAGAAGGTCATCGAGCATTGTGATGACAAGTGTCATGGAGCTTTGCAATGACAAGGTCATTGAGCAATATGATGAGAGGGTTCATGGAGCATTGTGATGACAAAGACATGGAGCATTGTGATGCCAAATGGCATGGAGCTTTGTGATGACAAGTCATGGATCATTTTGATGACAAGTGCATGGTGCATTGTGATGAGAAGTGCAGGGAGCATTTTGATGACCAGGTCATGCAGCAATTTGATAAAATGTGTAACGGAACATTTTGATGGCAGGGGATATAGAACATTGTTATGTCAGGGGTTTTGGAGCTTTGGAATGAAAAGGGTCATGGAGCATTTTGATGACAGGAGTTATGGAATATTCTGATGTCAGTGGTCATGGAACATTGTGATGATAAGGGCATGTAGCATTGTGATGCCAGGGTCCTGGAACATTGTGATTACAGGGGTGAGGGAGTATTGTGATGATTAGTGATGGAACATTATGATATCTCTGGTGATAGAGCATTTTGATGAGAAGTGCATGGACCATTGTTGTTACAAGGTTTATGGAGCCTACCAATGAAAATATTGTGGACCGTTGTGATGAAATGCGCATGGCACATTGTGATGACATTGGTCATTGAGCATTGTTCTGACAAAGACTTGGAGCTTTGTGATGACAAGGGCATGGAGCATTGTGATTACATGGGTCTTGGAGCATTGTGATGAAAATGGCATGGATCATTGTGATGAAAATGGCATGGAGCCTATTCATGAGAGGGTTCAAGGAGCATATTGACGACAATTGTCAGGGAGCATTGTGATGACAAGTGTATTTGAGAATTGTGATGACGAAGATCATGGAGCATTATGATGAGAAGACCATATATAATTGTGAAGACGTGCGTCATGGGGCATTGTGATGACAAGTGTTTTGGAATATTTTGATCACAAGTGTTTGGAGCATTGTTATGACAGAGGTCATGGAGCATTTTGATTTCATTTTGATGACAATAGCATGAAGCATTATGATGATGGGCATGGTACATTTTGATGACAGGGTTCATGGATCATTGTGATGAAAAGTGGCATAGAGCACTGTGATTACAGGGATCTTGGAGCACTGTGATGAGAAGGTTCATGGAGCTTTGTGATGACAAGGCTGTGGAACATCGGGATGGCAGGGTTCATGGAGCATTGTTATGACTGGTGTAATGGAGCATTGTGATGGCAAGGGCATGGAGCATTGTGATGAGAAGGCCATGGAGCATTCTGATGACATGTGTCATGGAGCTTTGTGAAGACATGGGCATGGAGCAATGGGATGAGAGCGTTCATGGAGCACTTTGATGACAATGACATGGAGCATTGTGATGCCAAGGGTCATGGATCTTTGTGATGACAAAGGTCATGGAGCATTTTGATGGCAACGGTGTTGTGCATTGTGATGAGAAGGGCAGGGAGCATTCTGATGACAGGGTCATGGAGCAATTTGATGAAAAGTGTCATGGAACATTTTGATGACATGTGTTATGGAACATTGTGATGTCAGGGGTCATCGAACATTGTGATGATAAGTGCATGTAGCATTGTGATGACAGGAGTCATGGAACATTGTGATGACAGGGGTGAGGGAGTATTGTGACAAACAGTGATGTAGCATTGTGATATCAGTGGTGAGAGAGCATTTTGATGAGAAGTGCATGGAGAACTGTGATGGCAAATTTTAAGGAGCATTGTGATGACAAGATTGTGGAGCCCTGTGATGACAAGGGCATTGTGATGACATGTGTCATGGAGCATTGTGCTGTGAAGCGCATGGAGCATTGTGAGGACAAGGGTCAAAGAATATTGTGATGAAATTTCATGGAGCACTGTGGTTAAAAAGGTCACAGAGACTGTTGATGACGAGGGCATGGACCACTGTGATGACAAAAGTCATGAAGCATTGTGATGACTGGAATAACGGAGCACTGTGATGACAGGGGTCATGGAGCATTGTGATAACAACGGCATGGAGCATTGTGATGACAAGGGCATGGAACAATGTTCTAATAAGTTTCATGGATTATTGCGATGACAGTTGGAATGGCACATTGTAATGACTAGGGCATGGAGCATTGTGATGACCAGGTCATGCAGTATTGTGAAGACAGGTGTCAGGGAGCATTGTGATGACATGTGTAATGTCCCATTGTGATGACAATGGCATGGAGCATTGTGTTGCCAAGTGTCATGGAGGATTCTGATGACAAAAGTAATGGAGCATTGTGATGGCAATGGCTTGGAGCATAGTGATGACAAGGGTCAGGGAGCATTGTGCTGACAAGTGCATGGAGAATTGTGATGACAAGGGTCATGGAGCATTCTGATGACAAGCTTGTGGAGTATTTTGATGACAATGGCATGGAGCATTGTGATGAAAACGGCATGAGGCATTGCGATGAAAAATGCATGGAGCCTTTTCATGACAGGGTTCAAGGAGCATTCTGATGACAAGTGTCAGTGAGCATTGTGATGACAAGTGTATTGAGAATTGTGATGACAAAGGTCATGGAGCATTGTGATGAAAATGGCATGGAGAATTGTGATGACAGGCATCATGGAGCATTGTGATGACAAGTATTTGGAACACTGTGATCACAAGTGTTTGGAGCATTGTGATGACAGAGGTCATGGATCATTTTGATTTCAAGGAGCATGGAGCATTGTGATGACAAGGGCATGAAGCAATGTGATCCCAAGGTCATGGAGGATTGTGATGACAATGGAAAACGAGTATTGTGATGACAAGTGCATAGAGCATTGTAATGACAAGGTCATGTAGCATTTTGCGGACAAAGGCATGGAACATTGTGCTGACATGTGTCATGGAGCATTGTGTTGACAACGGAATGGAGCATGGTGATGACAAGGTCCTGGAGCATTGTGATGAGAAGACCATGGAGAATTGTGATGACAAGTCTCATGGAGCATTCTGATGAAAACGGGAATGGAGCATTGTGATTACAGTGGTCTTGGAGCATTGTGATGACTAGGGCATGGAGCATTATGATGAGAAGGCCATTGAGCATTCTGATGACATGCGTCATGGAGTTTTGTGATGACAAGGGCATGGAGCATTTGTGATTACAGGGATCTTGGAACATTGTGATGAAAAGGGCATGGATCATTGTTATGAAAAAAGCATGGAGCCTTTTCATGACAGGGTTCAAGGGCATACTGACGACAAGTGTCAGGGAGCATTGTGATGACAAGTGTATTGAGCATTGTGATGACAAAGATCATGGAGCATTGTGATGAGAATACCATGGATAATTGTGATGATGAGCGTCATGGGGTGTTGTGATGATAAGTGTTATGGAACATTGTTATCACAAGGGTTTGGAGAATTATGATGACAGAGGTCATGGAGAATTTTGATTTCATTGTGATGACAAGAGCCTGAAGCATTATGATGATGGGCATGGTGCATGGTGATGACAGGGTTCATGGAGCATTGAGATGAAAAGGGGCATGGAGCATTTTGATTACATTGGTCTTGGAGCATTGTGTTGACAAGGGCATGGAGCATTGTGATGAGAAGGCCATGGAACATTCTGATGACATGGGTCATGGAGCTTTGTGATGACAAGGGAATGGAGCTTTGTGATTTCAGGGGTCTTGAGCATTGTGATGACCAGTGTCATGGAACCTTGTGATGACTAGGCTGTGGAACATTGTGATGGCAAGGGTCATGGTGCATTGTTATGACAGGTGTAATGGAGCATTTTGATGAGAAGGGCATGGAACATTGTGATGACAAGTGTTATGGAGCATTGTGATGACAAATTTGTGGAGCATTGTGATGACATGTGTCATGGAGACTTGTGCTGAGAAAGGCATAGAGCATTTGGATGACAAGGGTCAAAGAGCATTGTGATGAAAATTTCATGGAGCATTGTGGTTAAAAAGGTCACAGAGACTGTTGATGACGAGGACATGGACAATTGTGATGACAAAGTTCATAAAGCATTGTGATGACTGGAGTCAAGGAGCATTGTGATGACAGGAGTCATGGAGCATTGTGATAAAAAGGGCATGGAGCATTGTGATGACAAGGGGATGGAACAGTGGTCTATTTAGTTTCATGGATTATTGTGATTACAGTTGGAATGGGGCATTGTGATGACAAGGGCATGGAGCATTGTGATGCCAATTGTCATGTAGGATTCTGCTGTCAAAGATAATTGAGCATTGTGATGACAATGGCTTGGAACATTGTGATGACAAGGGTCAGGGAGCATTGTGCTGACAAGTGCATGGAGATTTGTGATGACAAGGGTCATGGAACATTCTGAAGACAAGCTTATGGAGTATTTTGATGACAATGGCATGGAGCATTGTGATGAAAAGGGCATGGAGTATTGTGATGACAGGCCTCATGGATCGTGGTGATGAAAAGTGTTATGGAACATTGTGATCACAAGGGATTTGAGCATTTTGATGACAGAGGTCATGGATCATTTTGATTTCAATATTTCATGGAGCATTGTGATGACGAGTGCATGAAGCAATGTGATCCCAAGGTTCATGGTGGATTGTGATGACAATGGTAAAGGAGTATTGTGATGACAAGCGCATAGAGCATTGTAATGACAAGGTCATATAGCATTTTGCTGACAAAGGCATGGAGCATTGTGATGACATATGTCATGGAGCACAGTGATGACAAGCGTCAAGGAGCATTGTGAATACAGGGGTCATGGAGCATTGGGATGACAAGGGCATGCATCATTGTGATGACAAGGGTCATGGAGCATTGAGTTGAAAAATTTCATGGAGTATTGTGATGACACTGGTCATGGAGCATTGTGATTACAGGGGTCTTGGAGCATTGTGATGACAAGAGTCCCAGATCATTGTGTTGTCACGTGTCATGGAGTGTTGTGATGACAGTGGTCATGGAGCATTGTGATGATATTGGTCATGGAGCATTGTGATGAGAAGGTCATGGAGCATTGGGCTGAAAATGTTCATGGAGTATTGGGATGACATGGGTCATGGAGCATTGTGATGACTAGGGAATGGAGCATGGTGATGACAAGGTCCTGGAGCATTGTGATGAGATGACCATGGAGACTTGTGATGAGAAATCTCATGGAGCATTCTGATGAAATGGGGCATGGAGCATTGTGATTACAGGTGTCTTGGAGCATTGTGATGACAAGGGCAGGGACCATTGTGAGGAGAAGGCCATGGAACATTCTGATGACATGCGTCATGGATTTTTGTGATGACAAGGGCATGGAGCATTGTGATTAAAGGGGTCTTGGAGCATTGTGATGACAAGGGTCATGGAGCCTTGTGATGACAAGGCCGTGGAACATTGTGATGGCAGGGGTCATGGAGCATTGTTACGACAGAAGTAATGGATCATTGTGATGAGAATGGCATTGACCATTAGTCTGAAATATTTCATGGATTATTGTGATGAGAGTGGGCATGGAGCATTGTGATGACAGGGGCACGGTTCACTGTGATACTTGTGTCATGGAGGATTGTAATGACAAGGGCATGGAGCATTGTGATGAGAAGTGTAATGGAGCGTTGTGATGACAAGGGCATGGGGCAATGTGATGAGAGGGTTCATGGAGCATTGTGATGACAATGACATGGAGCATTGTGATGCCAAGTGTCATGGAGCTTTGTGATAACAAATGTCATGGAGCATTTTGATGTCAAGGGTGTGGTGCATTGTGATGAGAAGGGCAGGGAGCATTTCGATGACAGGGTCATGCAGCAATTTAATGAAAAGTGTAATGGAACATTTTGATGACAGGGGTTATAGAACATTGTGATGCCATGGGTCATGGAGCTTTGGGATGAAAAATGTCATGGCGCATTTTGATGACAGTGGTTATGGAACATTGTGATGTCAGGAGTCATGGAACATTGTGTTGATAAGGGGATGTAGCATTGTGATGACAGGGGTCATGGAACACTGTGATTACTGGGGTGAGGGAGGATTGTGATATCTAGGGATAGATCATTGTGATATCTCAGGTGCGAGAGCATTTGCATGAGAAATGCATGGAGCATTGTGATTACAATGTTAATGGAGCATAGCGATGACAAGGTTGTGGATCATTGTGATGAAAACCGGGTGGCACATTGTGATGACAAGGGTCATGGAGCATTGTTCTGACAAAGGCATGGATCATTGTGATGACAAGGGTCACGGAGCATTGTGATGAAAAGTTCATGGAGCATTGTGGTTACAAAGGACACAGAGCCTTGTGATGAAGCGGCCATGGACCGTTGTGATGACAAACGTTATGAAGCATTGTGATGACTGGAGTCACGGAGCATTGTGATGACAGGGGTCATGGAGCATTGTGATAACAAGGGCATGGAGCATTGTGATGACAGGGGAATGGAGCATTGGTCTGACAAGTTTCATAGATTATTGTGATGACAGTGGACATGGTTCATTGTGATGACAAGGGCATGGGGCATTGAGATGAGAAGGTCATGGAGTATTTTGAAGACAGGTGTCACGGAGCATTGTGATGAAATATGTCATGGTCCATTGCGATGACAATGGCAGGGAACATTGTGATGCCAAATGTAATGGAGGATTATGATGACAAATATAATGGAGCATTGTGATGACTAGGACTTGGAGCATTATGATGACAAAACCATGGAGCCATGTGATGACAAGTCTCATGGAGCATACTGATGAAAAAGTGCATGGAGCATTGTGATTACAGTGGTCTTGGAACTTTGTGATGACAAGGGCATGGAGCATTGTGAGGAGAAGACCAAGGAGCATTCTGATGGCATGTGTCATTGAGCTTTGTGATGACAATGGCATGGAGCATCGTGATTACATGGGTCTTGGAGCACTGTGATGAACAGGGCATGGATCATTGTGATGAAAAAGGCATGGAGCCCTGTCATGACAGGGTAAAAGGAGCATACAGACAACAAGTGTCAGGGAGCATTTGGATGACAAGTGTATTGAGCATTGTGATGACAAAGGTCATGGAGCATTGTGATGAGAAGACCATGGATAATTGTGATGACGAGCGTCATGGTGCATTGTGATGACAAGTGTTATGGAATATTGTGATCACAAGGGTTTGGAGCATTGTTATGACAGAGGTTATGGAGCATTTTGATTTCATTGTTATGACAATAGCAGGAAGCATTATGATGATGGGCATGGTGCATTGTGATGACAGGGTTCATGAATCATTGAGATGAAAAGGGGCATAGAGCTTTGTGATTACAGTGTTCTTGGAGCATTGTGATGACATGTGTCATGGAGCACAGTGATGACAAGTGTCAAGGAGCATTGTGAATACAGGGGTCATGGAGCATTGGGATGACAAGGGCATGTATCATTGTGATGACAAGGGTCATGGAGCATTGGGTTGAAAAATTTCATGGAGTATTGTGATGACAGGGGTCATGGAGCATTGTGATTACAGGGGTCTTGGAGCATTGTGATGACAAGAGTCCCGGATCATTGTGTTGTCACGTGTCATGGAGTGCTGTGATGACAGTGGTCATGGAGCATTGTGATGATATTGGTCATGGAGCATTGTGATGAGAAGGTCATGGAGCATTGGGCTGAAAATGTTCATGGAGTATTGGGATGACATGGGTCATGGAGCATTGTGATGACTAGGGAATGGAGCATGGTGATGACAAGGTCCTGGAGCATTGTGATGAGATGACCATGGAGACTTGTGATGAGAAATCTCATGGAGCATTCTGATGAAAAGGGGCATGGAGCATTGTGATTACAGGGGTCTTGGAGCATTGTGATGACAAGGGCAGGGACCATTGTGAGGAGAAGGCCATGGAACATTCTGATTACATGCGTCATGGATTTTTGTGATGACAAGGGCATGGAGCATTGTGATTAAAGGGGTCTTGGAGCATTGTGATGACAAGGGTCATGGAGCCTTGTGATGACAAGGCCGTGGAATATTGTGATGGCAGGGGTCATGGAGCATTGTTACGACAGAAGTAATGGACCATTGTGATGAGAATGTCATTGACCATTAGTCTGAAATATTTCATGGATTATTGTGATGAGAGTGGGCATGGATCATTGTGATGACATGTTTTATGGAGCTTTGTGATGACAAAGGTCATGGAGCATTTTGATGACAAGTGTGTGGTGCATTGTGATGAACAGGGCAGGGAGCATTTGGATGACAGGGTCATGCAGCAATTTGATAAAAAGTGTAATGGAACATTTTGATGACAGTGGTTATAGAACATTGTGATGCCAGGGGTCATGGAGCTTTGGGATGAAAAGTGTCATGGAGCATTTTGATGACATGGGTTATGGAACATTGTGATGTCAGGTGTCATGGAACATTGTGCTGATAAGGGGATGTAGCATTGTGATGACAGGGGTCATGGAACACTGTGATTACAGGGGTGAGGGGGCATTGTGATAACTAGTGATGGAACATTGTGATAAATCAGGTGAGAGAGCATTTGGATGAGAAGTTCATGGAGCATTGTGATTACAAGGTTTATGAATCATAGCGATGACAAGGTTGTGGATAATTGTGATGAAAATTGCGTGGCACATTGTGATGACAATGGTCATGGAGCATTGTTCTGACAAAGGCATGGAGCATTATGATGACAAGGGTCACGGAGCATTGTGATGAAATGTTCATGGAGCATTGTGGTTACAAAGGACACAAAGCCTTGTGATGACGCGGGCATGGATTGTTGTGATGACAAACGTTATGAATCATTGTGATGAGTGGAGTTATGGAGCATTGTGAGTACAGGGGTCATGGAGCATTGTGATAACCAGGGCATGAAGCATTGTGAAGACAGGGGCATGGAGCATTGGTCTGAGAAGTTTCATAGATTATTGTGATGACAGTGGACACGGTGCATTGTGATAACAAGGGCATGGAGCATTGTGAGGAGAAGGTCATGGAGTATTGTGAAGAGAGGTGTCAGGGAGCATTGTGATGACATATGTCATGGTCCATTGCGATGACAATGGCAGGGAGCACTGTGATGCCAAATGTAATGGAGGATTGTGATGGCAAATATAATGGAGCATTGTGATGACTAGGGCTTGCAGCATTATGATGACAAGCGCCATTGAGGATTTTCATGACAAGGTCGTGAAGAATTGTGATTAAAAGGCCCTGGAGCTTTGTGATGAGAAAACCATGGAGCCTTGTGAAGACAAGTCTCATGGAGCATACTGATGAAAGGGGCATGGTTCATTCTGATTACAGGTGTCTTGGAACATTGTGATAACAAAGACATGGAGCATTGTGATGACAAGGGCATGGAGCATTGTGATGACCAAGTCATGCAGTATTGTGAAGACAGGTGTCATGGTGCATTGTGATGACATATATAATGGCCCATTGTGATGACAATGGCATGGAGCATTGTGATGCCAAGTGTCATGGAGGATTCTGATGACAAATGTAATGGAGCATTGTGATGACAATGGCTTGGAGTATTGTGATGACAAGGGTCAGGGAGCATTGTGCTGACAAGTGCATGGAGAATTGTGATGACAAGGGTCATGGAGCATTCTAATGCCAAGCTTGTGGAGTACTTTGATGACAATGGCATGGAGCATTGTGATGAAAACGGCATGGGTCATTGTGATGAAAAATGCATGGAGCCTCTTCGTTACAGGCTTCAAGGAGAATTCTGATGAAAAGTGTCAGGGAGCATTGTGATGACAAATGTAGTGAGAATTGTGATGACAAAGGTCATGGAGCAATGTGATGAAAAGGGCATGGAGTATTGTGATGACAGGCATCATGGAGCATTGTGATGACAAGTGTTATGAAACATTGTGATCACAAGGGTTTGGAGCATTGTGATGAAAGAGGTCATGGATCATTTTGATTTCAAGGAACATGGAGCATTGTGATGACAAGGGCATGAAGCAATGTGATCCCAAGGTTCATGGAGGATTGTGATGAAAATGGAAATGGAGTTTTGTGATGACAAGATCATAGAGCATTTTAATGACAAAGTCATGTAGCATTTTGCTGACAAAGGCATGGAGCATTGTGATGACAGGTGTCATGGAGCACTGTGATTACAAGTGTCAAGGAGCATTGTGAATACAGGGGTCATGGAGCATTGGGATGACAAGGGCATGGATCATTGTGATGACAAGCGTCATGGAGCATTGCTCTGACAAAGGCATGGAGCATTGTGATGACAAGGGTCACGGAGCATTGTGATGAAAAGTTCTTTGAGCGTTGTGGTTACAAAGGTCACAAAGCCTTGTGATGACGCGGGCATGGACCGTTGTGATGAGAAACGTTATGAAGCATTGTGATGACTGGAGTCACGGAGCATTGTGATGACAGGGGTCAAGGAGCATTGTGATAACAAGGGCATGGAGCATTGTGATGACAGGGGAATGGAGCATTGGTCTGACAAGTTTCATAGATTATTGTGATGACTGTGGACATGGTGCATTGTGATGACAAGGGCATGGGGCATTGTGATGAGAAGGTCATGGAGTACTGTGAAGACAGGTGTCAGGGAGCATTGTGATGACATATGTCATGGTGTATTGCGATGACAATGGCATGGATCATTATGATTCCAAATGTAATGGAGAATTGTGATGAAAAATATAATGGAGCTTTGTGATGATTAAGGCTTGGAGCATTATGTTGACAAGGGCCATTGAAAATTTTCATGACAATGTCGAGAAGCATTGTGATGACAAGGTCCTGTAGCATTGTGATGACAAAACCATGGAGCCTTGTGATGACAAGTCTCATGGAGCATACTGATGAAAAGGGGCATGGAGCATTGTGATGACCGGGGTCTTGGCACATTGTGAAGACAAGGGCATTGAGCATTGTGAGAAGAATTCCAAGGAGCATTCTGATGGCATGCGTCATTGAGCTTTGTGATGACAACGGCATGGAGCATTGTGATTACATGTGTCTTGGAGCATTGTGATGAAAAGGGAATGGATCTTTGTGATGAAAAAGGCATGGAGCCTTGTCATGACAGGGTTCAAGTAGCATACAGACAACAAGGGTCAGGGGGCATTTTGATGACATGTGTATTGAGCATTGTGGTGACAAAGTCATGGAGCATTGTGATGAGAAGACCATTGATAATTGTGATGACGAGCGTCATGGGGCATTGCGGTGACAAGTGTTTTGGAATATTGTGATCACAAGGGTTTGGAGCATTGTTATGACAGAGGTCATGGAACATTTTGATTTCATTGTGATGACAATAGCATGAAGCATTATGATGAAGGGCATGGTGCATTGAGATGACAGGGTTCATGGGTCATTGATATGACTAGGGGCATATAGCATTGTGATTAAAGTGTTCTTGGAACATTGTGATGAGAAGGGTCAAGGAGCTTTGTGATGACAAGGCCATGGAACATCGTGACGGCAGGGGTCATGGAGCATTGTTATGACTGGTGTAATGGAGCATTGTGATGGCAAGGGCATGGAGCATTGGTATGAGAAGGGCAGGGAGCATTCTGATGACATGTGTCATGGAGCTTTGTGAAGACAAGGGCATGGAGCAATGTGATGCCAAGGGTCATGGATCTTTGTGATGACAAAGGTCATGGAGCATTTTGATGGCCAGGGCGTTGTGCATTGTGATGAGAATGTCAGGGAGTATTGTGATGACAGGGTCATGGAGCAATTTGATAAAAATTGTCATGGAATATTTTGATGACAGATGTTATGGAACATTGTGATGTCAGGGTTCATTGAACATTGTGATGATAAGTGCATATAGCAATGTAATGACAGGAGTCATGGGATATTGTGATGCCAGGGGTGAGCGAGTATTGTGACAAATAGTGATGTAGCATTGTGATATCAGTGGTGAGAGAGCATTTTGATGAGATGTTGATGGAGCATTGTGATGACAAGATTGTAGAGCACTGTGATGACAAGCGCATGGTGCATTTTGATGACATGTGTCATGGAGCATTGTGCTGACAAGCGCATGGAGCACTGTGATGACAAGGGTCATGGAGCATTGTGCTGAGAAAGGCATAGAGCATTGTGATGACAAGGGTCAAAGAGCATTGTGATGAATAGTTCATGGAGCATTGTGGTTAAAATGGTCACAGAGACTGTTGATGACAAGGGCATGGACCATTGTGATGACAAAGGTCATGAATCATTGCGATGACTGGAGTCACGGAGCACTGTGATGACAGGAGTCAGGGAGCATTGTGATAACAAAGGCATGGAGCATTGTGATGACAAGGGCATGGAACCTTAGTCTAATAAATTTCATGGATTGTTGTGATGAAAGTTGGAATGGCGCATTGTGATGACAAGGGCATGGAGCTTTGTGATGACCAGGTCATGCAGTATTGTGAAGAGAGGTGTCAGGGAGCATTTTGATGACATATGTAATGGCCAATTGTGATGACAATGGCATGGAACATTGTGATGCCAAGTGTCATGGAGGATTGTGATGACAAAGGTAATGGAATACTGTGATGACAATGGCTTGGAGCATTGTGATGACATGGGTCAGGGAGCATTGTGATGACAAGTGCATGGAGAATGGTGATGACAAGTGCATGGAGCATTGTGATGACAGGTGTCATGGAGCATTGTGATTACAGGGGTCTTTGAGAATTGTGATGACAAGAGTCCCGGATCATTGTGTTGTCAGGTCTCATGGAGTGTTGTGATGACAGTGGTCATGGAGCAGTGTGATGATATTCGTCATGGAGCATTGTGATGAGTAGGTCATGGAGCATTGGGCTGAAAATATTCATGCATTATTGTGATGACATGGCTCATGGAGCATTCTGATGACAAGGGAATGGAGCATGGTGATGAGAATGTCCTGGAGTATTGTGATGAGATGACCATGGAGACTTGTGATGAAAAGTCTCATGGAGCATTCTGATGAAAAGGGGCATGGAGCATTGTGATTACAGGGGTCTTGGAGCATTGTGATGACAAGGGCATGGAGCATTGTGAGGAGAAGGCCATGGAACATTCTGATGACATGCGTCATGGAGATTTGTGATGACAAGTGCATGGAGCTTTGTGATTACAGGGGTCTTGGAGCATTGTGATGACAAGGGTCATGGAGCATTGTGATGACAAGGCTGTGGAACATTGTGAAGGCAGGGATCATGGAGCATTGTTATGACAGATGTAATGGATCATTGTGATGAGAAGGGCATTGAGCATTGTTCTGAAATATTTCATGGATTATTGTGATGAGAGTGGGCATGGAGCATTGTGATGACAAGGGCACGGAACACTGTGATACATGGTTCATGGAGGATTGTAATTGCAAGGGCATGGAGAATTGTGATGAGAAGGTCATCGAGCATTGTGATGACAAGTGTCATGGAGCTTTGTGATGACAAGGGCATTGAGCAATGTGATGAAAGGGTTCATGGAGCATTGTGATGACAATGACATGGAGCATTGTGATGCCAAGGGTCATGGATCTTTGTGATGACAAAGGTCATGGAGCATTTGGATGACAAGGGCGTTGTGCATTGTGATGAGAAGGGCAGGGAGCATTGTGATGACAGTGTCATGGAGCAATTTGATGAAAAGTGTCATGGAACATTTTGATGACAGGGGTTATGGAACATTGTGATGTCAGGGGTCATGGAGCATTATGATGAAAAGGGTCATGGAGCATTTTGATGACAGGGGTTATGGAGCATTGTGATGTCAGGGGTCATCGAACATTGTGATGATAAGTACATGTAGCATTGTGATGACAGGGGTCATGGAACATTGTGATAACAGGGGTGAGTGAGTATTGTGAAGAAGAGTGATGTAACATTGTGATATCTGTGGTGAGAGAGCATTTTGATGAGAAGTGCATGGAGCATTGTGATGATAAGGTTTATGGAGCATTGTGATGACAAGCTTGTGGAGCACTGTGATGACAAGCGCATGGTGCATTATGATGACATGTGTCATGGAGCATCGTGCTGACAAGCGCATGGAGCTTTGTGATGACAAGGGTCACGGAGCATTTCGGTGACGATGGCATGGAGCATTGTGCTGAGAAAGGCATAGAGCATTGTGATGACAAGGGTCAAAGAGCATTGTGATGAAATGTTCGTTGAGCATTGTGGTTAAAATGTCACAGAGACTGTTGATGGTGAGGGCATGGACCATTGTGATGACAAAGGTAATGAAGCAATGTGATGACTGGTGTCACAGAGCATTGTGATGACAGTTGTCATGGAGCACTGTGATAACAAGGGCATGGAGCGTTGTGATGACAATGGCATGTAGCATTGTGATGAAAACGGCATGGGGCATTGTAATGAAAAAGGCATGGAGCATTTTCGTGAAAGGGTTCAAGGAGCATTCTGACGACAAGTGTCAGGGAGCATTGTGATGACAAGTGTATTGAGAATTGTGATGACAATGGTCGTGGAGCATTGTGATGAAAAAGGCATGGAGTATTTGATGACAGGCACCATGGAGCGTTGTGATGACAAGTGCTATGGAACATTGTGATCACAAGGGTTTGCAGCATTGTGATGAGAGAGGTCATGGATCATTTTGATTTCAAGGAGCATGGAGCATTGTGATGACAAGGGCATGAAGCAATGTGATCCCAAGTTTCATGGATGATTGTGATGACAATGGTAAATGGGTATTGTGATGACAAGCACATAGAGCATTGTAATGGAAAGGTCATGTAGCATTTTGCTGACAAAGGCATGGAGCATTGTGATGACAGGTGTCATGGAGCACTGTGATGACAAGCGTCACATAGCATTTTGAATAGATGGGTCATGGAGCATTGTGATGACAAGAGTCCCGGATCATTGTGTTGTCAGGTGTCATGTAGTGTTGTGATACAGTGATCATGGAGCATTGTGATGATATTGGTCATGGAGCATTGTGATGAGAAGGTCATGGAGCATTGGCTTGAAAATATTCATGGAGCATTGGCCTGAAAATATTCATGGAGAATTGTGATGACTGGGGTCATGGAGCATTGTGATGACAAGGGAATGGAGCATGCTGATGAAAATGTCTTGGAGCATTGTGATGAGATGACCATGGAGACTTGTGATGACAAGTTTCATGGAGCATTCTGATGAAAAGGGGCATGGAGCATTGTGATTACTGGGGTATTGGAGCATTGTGATGACAAGGGCATGGAGCATTGTGAGGAGAAGGCGATGGAGCATTCTGATGACATGCGTCATGGAGCTTTGTGATGACAAGGCCGTGGAACATTGTGATCACAGAGTCATGGAGCATGGTTATGACAGGGGTAATGGAGCATTGTGATGAGAAGGGCATGGAACACTGTGATACATGGGTCATGGAGGATTGTAATGAAAAAGTCATGGGGCATTGTGATGAGAAAGGCATTGAGCATTGTGATGACAAGTGTCATGGAGGATTGTAATGACAAGGTAAAGGGGCATTGTGATGAGAAAGGCATTGAGCATTGTGATGACAATTGTCATGGAGCTTTGTGATGACAAGGCATGGAGCAATGTGATGAGAGGGTTCATGGAGCATTCTGATGACAATGACATGGAGCATTGTGATGCCAAGGGTCATGGCGCTTTGTAATGACAAAGGTCATGGAGCATTTTGATGACAAGTGCATTTTACATTGTGATGAGAAGGGCAGGGAGTATTTTGATGACAGGGTCATGCAGCAATATCATGGAAAGTGTATTGGAACATTTTGATGACAGGGGTTATAGAATACTGTGATGTCAGGGGTCATGGAACTTTGTGATGATAAAGGGATGTAGCATTGTAATGACAGGGGTCATGGACATTGTGATTACAGTGGTGAGGGAGTATTGTGACAACTAGTGATGGAACACTGATATCTCTGGTGAGAGAGCATTTTGATGAGAAGTGTATGGAGCATTGTGATTACAAGGTTTATGGAGCATTGCAATGACAATTTTCTGGACCGTTGTGATGAAAAGCGAATGGCACATTGTGATGACAAGGGTCATGCAACATTTTTCAGACAAAGTCATGGAGCATTTTGATGACAATGGTCACGGAGCATTGTGATGAAAACGGAATGGGGCATTGTAATGAAAAAGGCATGGAGCCTTTTCGTGACAGGGTTCAAAGAGCATTCTGATGACAAGTGTCAGGGAGCATTGTGATGACAAGTGTACTGAGCATTGTGATGACAAATGTCATGGAGCACTCTGATGAAAAGGGCATAGAATTTTGTGATGACACGCATCATGGAGCATTGTGATGACAAGTGTTATGGAACGTTGGGATCACATGGGTTTGGAGCATTGTGATGACAGAGGACATGGATCATTTTGATTTCAAGGAGCATGGAGCATTGTGATGACAAGGGCATGAAGCAATGTGGTCTCAAGGTTCATGGAGGATTGTGATGACAATGGAAATGGAGTATTGTGATGACAAGCGCATAGAGCATTGTAATGACAAGGTCATGTAGCATTTTGCTGACAAATTCATGGAGCATTGTGATGACAGGTGCCATGGAGCACTGTGATGACAAGCGTCACGGAGCATTGTGATGACAGGTGTCATGGAGCACTGTGATGACAAGCGTCACGGTGCATTGTGAATACAGGGGTCATGGAGCATTGGGATGACAAGGCCATGGATCATTGTGATGAGAAAGTCATGGAGTATTGTAAAGACAGGTGTCAGGGAGCATTGTGATGACATATGTCATGGTCCACTGCAATGACAATGGCAGGGAGCATTGTGATGTCAAATGTATTTGAGGATTTTGATGACATATATAATGGAGCATTGTGAGGACTAGGGCTTGGAGCATTATGATGACAAGGGCCATTGAGAATGTTCAGAACAAGGTCGTGAAGCATTGTGATGACAAGTTCCTGAAGCATTGTGATGAGAAATCCACAGAGACTTGTGATAACAAATCTCATGGAGCATACTGATGAAAAGGGGCATGGACCATTGTGATTACAGGGGTCTTGGAACATTGTGATGACATGGGCATGGAGCATTGTGAGGAGAAGGCCAAGGAGCATTCTGAAGACATGTGTCATTGAGCTTTGTGGTGACAAGTGCATGGCGCATTGTGTTTAAATGGGTCCTGGAGCATTGTGATGAAAAGGGCATGGATCACTGTGATGAAAAAGACATGGGGCCTTGTCATGACAGGGTTCAAGGAGCATACAGACAACAAGTATCAGGGAGCATTTTGATGACAAGTGTATGGATTATTGTGATGACAAAGGTCATGGAGCATTGTGATGAGAAAACAATGGATAATTGTGATGACGAGTGTCATGGGGCACGGTGACGACAAGTGTTATGGAATATTGTGATCACAAGGGTTTGGAGCATTGTTATGACTGAGGTCATGGAGCATTTTGATTTCATTGTGATGACAATAGCCTGAAGCATTATGATGATGGGCATGGTGCATTGTGATGACAGGGTTCATGGATCATTGAGATGAAAAATGGGCATGGAGCATTGTGATTACAGGGGTCTTGGAGCATTGTGATGAGAAGAGTCATGGAGCCTTGTGATGAGAAGGCCACGGAACATCGTGATGGCAGTGGTCATGGAGCATTGTTATGACAGGGGTACTGGAGCATTGTGACGGCAAGGGCATGGAGCATTGTGATGAGAAGGCCATGGAGCATTCTGATGACATGTGTCATGGAGCTTTGTGATGACAACGGCATGGAGCAATGCGATGAGAGTGTTCGTGGAGCACTGTGATGACAATGACATGGAGCATTGTGATGCCAAGGGTCATGGATCTTAGTAATGACAAAGGTCATGGAGCATTTGGATGACAAGGGCGTTGTGCATTGTGATGAGAAGGGCAGGGAGCATTGTGATGACAGGGTCATGGAGCAATTTGATGAAAAGTGTCATGGAACATTTTGATGACAGGGGTTATGGAACATTGTGATGTCAGGTGTCATGGAGCATTATGATGAAAAGTGTCATGGAACATTTTGATGACAGGGGTTATGGAGCATTGTGATGTCAGGGGTCATCGAACATTGTGATGATGAGTGCATTTAACATTGTGATGACAGGGGTCATGGAACATTGTGATAACAGGGGTGAGTGAGTATTGTGACGAATAGTGATGTAACATTGTGATATCTGTGGTGAGAGAGCATTTTGATGAGAAGTGCATGGAGCATTGTGATGATAAGGTTTATGGAGCATTGTGATGACAAGCTTGTGGAGCACTGTGATGACAAGCGCATGGTGCATTATGATGACATGTGTCATGGAGCATCGTGCTGACAAGCGCATGGAGCATTGTGATGACAAGGGTCACAGAGCATTGCGCTGAGAAAGGCATAGAGCATTGTGATGACAAGGATCAAAGAGCATTGTGATGAAAATTGCATGGAGCATTGTGATGACAAGGGCATGGAGCATTGGTCTAATAAGTTTCATGGATTATTGTGATGACTGTTGGAATGGTGCATTGTGGTGACAAGGGCATGGAGTATTGTGATGACCAGGTCATGCAGTATTGTGAAGAGAGGTGTCAGGAAGCATTGTGATGACATATGTAATGGCCCATTGTGATGACAATGGCAAGGAGCATTGTGATGCCAGGTGTCATGGAGGATTCTGATGACAAAGGTAATGGTGCATTGTGATGACAGTGGCTTGGAGCATTGAGATGACAAGGGTCAGGGAGCATTGTGCTGACAAGTGCATGGAGAATTGTGATGACAAGGGTCATGGAACATTCCCATGATAAGCTTGTGGAGTTTTTTGCTGACAGTGGCGTGGAGCATTGTGATGAAAATGGCATGGGGCATTGTGTTGAAAAATGCATGGAACCTTTTCGTGACAGGGTTCAAGGAGCATTCTGACGACAAGTGTCAGGGAGCATTGTGATGACAAGTGTATTGAGAATTGTGATGACAAAGGTCATGGAGCATTGTGATGAAAAGTGCATGGAGTATTGTGATGACAGGCATCATGGAGCGTTGGGATGACAAGTGTTATGGAACATTGTGATCACAAGGGTTTGGAGCATTGTGATGACATAGGTCATGGATCATTTTGATTTCAAGGAGCATGGAGCATTGTGATGACAAGGCCATGTAGCAATGTGATCCCAAGATTCATGGAGGATTGTGATGACAATGGTAATGGAGTATTGTGATGACAAGCGCATTGAGCATGGTAATGACATGGTCATGTAGCATTTTGCTGACAAAGGCATGGAACATTGTGATGACAGGTGTCATGGAGCACTGTGATGAAAAGCGTCACGGAGCATTATGAATAAAGGGATCATGGAGCATTGGGATGACAAGGGCATGGAGTATTGTCATGACTGGTGTCATGGAGCACTGTGATGACAAGCGTCACGGAGCATTGTGAATACAGGGGTCATGGAGCATTGGGATGACAAGGGCATGGATCATTGTGATGACAAGGGTCATGGAGCATTGGGCTGAAAATGTTCATGGAGTATTTTGATGACAGGGGTCATGGAGCATTGTGATGACAGAGGTCATGGAGAATTTTTATTTCACTGTGGTGACAATTGCCGGAAGCATTGTGATGAAGGGTATGATGCATTGTTATGACAGGGTTCATGGAGCATTGAGATGAAAAGGGGTATGGAACATTGTGATTACAGGGTTCTTGGGGCACTGTAATGACAAGGGCATGGAGCATTTTGATGAGAAGGCCATGGAGCATTCTAATGACATGCGTCATTGAGCTTTGTGATGACAAGGTCATGGAGCATTGTGAAGACCAGGTCATGCAGTATTGTGAAGACACGTGTCAGGTAGCATTGTGATGACATATGTAATGGCCCATTGTGATGACAATGGCTTGGAGCATTGTGATGATAAGGGTCAGGGAGCATTGTGCTGACAAGTGCATGGAGAATTGTGATGACAAGGGTCATGGAGCATTCTGATGACAAGCTTGTGGAGTATTTTGATGACAATGGCATGGAGCATTGTGATGAAAACGGCATGGGGCATTGTGATGAAAAAGGAATGGAGCCTTTTCGTGACAGGTTTCAAGGAGCATTCTGACGACAAGTGTCAGGGAGCATTTTGATGACAAGTGTATTGAGAATTGTGATGACAAATGTCAAGGAGCATTGTGATGAAAAGGGCATGGAGTATTGTGATGACATGCATCATGGAGCGTTGTGATGAGAAGTGTTATGGAACACTGTGATCACAAGTGTTTGGAGCATTGTGATGACAGAGGTCATGGATCATTGGGATTTCAAGGAGCATGGAGCATTGTGATGACAAGGGCATGAAGCAATATGATCCCAAGATTCATGGAGGATTGTTATGACAATGGAAATGGAGTATTGTGCTGACAAGCGCATAGAGCATTGTAATGCCAAGTTCATGTAGCATTTTGCTGACAAAGGCATGGAGCATTGTGATGACAAGCATCATGGAGCATTGTGAATACTGGGTCATGGAGCATTGGGATGACAATAGCATGGATCATTGTGATGAGACGGGTCATGGAGCACTGGGCTGAAAATATTCATGGAGTGTTGTGATGACAGGGGTCATAAAGCATTGTGATGACTACGGAATGGAGCATTGTGATGACAAGAGTCCCAGATCATTGTGTTGTCAGGTGTCATGTAGTGTTGTGATGACAGTGGTCATGGAGCATTGTGATGATATTGGCCATGGAGCATTGTGATGTGTAGGTCGTGGATCATAGGGCTGAAAATATTCATGAATTTTTGTTATTACAGGGGTCATGGAGCATTGTGATAACAAGGGGATGGAGCTTGGTGATGACAAGGTCCTGGAGCATTGTGATGAGAAGACAATGGAGAGTTGTGATGACAAGTCTCATGGAGCATTCTGATGAAAAGGGGCATGGAGCATTGTGATTACAGGGGTCTTGGAGCATTGTGATGACTAATGCACGGAGCATTGTGATGAGAAGGACATGGAGCATTCTGATGACATGCGTCATGGAGTTTTTTGATGACAAGGGCATGAAGCATTGTGATTACAGGGATCTTGGAACATTGTGATGACAAGGTCATGGAGCATTGTGAGGAGAAGACCAAGGAGAATTTTGATGGCATGCATCATTCAGTTTTTGATGACAAGGGCATGGAGCATTGAGATTACATGTGTCTTGGAGCATTGTGATGAAAAGGCCATGGATCATTGTGATGAAAAACGCATGGAGCCTTGTCATGACAGGGTTCAAGGAACATACATACAACAAGTGTCAGGAAGCATTTTGATGACAAGTGTATTGAGCATGGTGATGACAGAGGTCATGGAGCATTGTGATGAGAAGACCATTGATAATTGTGATGACACGCGTCATGGGGCATTGTGATGACAAGTGTTATGGAATATTGTGGTCACAAGGTTTTGGAGCATGGTTATGACAGAGGTCATGGAGCAGTTTGATTTCATTGTGATGACAATAGCATGAAGCATTATGATGATGGGCATGGTGCATTGTGATGACAGTGTTCATAGATCATTGAGATGAAAAGGGGCATACAGCATTGTGATTACAGGGTTCTTGGAGCATTGTGATGAGAAGGGTCATGGAGCTTTTTGATGACAAGGCCAAGGAACATCGTGATGGCTGGGGTCATGGAGCATTGTGATGACTGGGGTAATTGAGCATTGTGATGGCATGGGCATGGAGCATTGTGATGAGAAGGACATGGAGCATTCTGATGACATTTGTCATGGAGCTTTGTGAAGACAAGGGCATGGAGCAATGTGATGAGAGCGTTCATGGAGCATTGTGATGAAAATGACATGGAACATTGTGATGCCAAGGGTCATGGATCTTTGTGATGACAATGGTCATAGAACATTTTGATGGCAAGGTCATTGTGCATTGTGATGAGAAGGGCATGGAACATTGGTCTGAAATGTTTCTTGGATTATTGTCATGAGAGTGGGCATGGAGCTCTTTGAAGTCAAGGGTATGGAACACTATGATACATGGGTCATGCAGGATTGTAATTACAAGGGAATGGAGCATTGTGATGAGAAGGGCATCGAGCATTGTGATGACAAGTGTCATAGAGCTTTGTGATGACAAGGGCATTGAGGAAAGTTATTAGAGGGTTCATGGAGCATTGTGATGACAATGACATGGAGCATTGTGATGCCAAGAGTCATGGAGTTTGTGATGACAAGTCATGGAGCATTTTGATGACAAGGGCATGGTGCATTGTGATGAGAAGGGCAGGGAGCATTTTGATGACCGGGTCATGCAGCAATTTGATGAAAAGTGTAAAGGAACATTTTGATTGCAGGGGTTATAGAACATTGTGATGTCAGGGGTCTTGGAACTTTGGGATGAAAAGGGTCATTGAGCATTTTGATGACAGGGGTTATGGAACATTGTGATGTCATGGGTCATGCAACATTGTGATGATAAGGGGATGTAGCAGTGTGATGACAGGGTCAAGGAACATTGTGATTACAGGGGTGAGGGAGTATTGTGATGACTAGCGATGGAACACTGTGATATCTCTGGTGAGAGAGCATTTTGATGAGAAGTGCATGGAGCATTGTGATTACAAAGTTTAGGGAGCATTGCAATGGCAAAGTTGTGGACCGTTGTGATGAAATGCACGTGGCACATTGTGATGTCAATGGTCATGGAGAATTGTTCTGAAAAAGACATGGAGCATTATGATGACAAGGGTCACAGAGAATTGTGATGAAAATTTCAGGGAGCATTGTGGTTACAAAAGTCACAGAGCCTTGTGATGACGCGGGCATAGACCACTCTGATGACAAACGTTATGAAACATTGTGATGACTGGAGTCACGAAGCATTGTGAAGACAGGGGTCATGTAGCTTTTTGATGACAAGGGCATGGAGCATTGTGATGACAGGGGCATGGAGCAATTTTCTGACAAGTTTCATAGATTATTGTGATGACAGTGGGCATGGTGCATTGTGATGACCAGGGCCTGGATGATTTTGATGAGAACGTCATGGAGTATTGTGAAGACAGGTGTCAAGGAGCATTGTGATGACATATATCATGGTCCATTGCGATTACAATGGCATGGAGCATTGTGATGGAAAATGTAATGGAGAATTGTAATGACAAATATAATGGAGCATTTTGATGATTAGGGCTTGGAGCATTATGATGACAAGGGACATTGAAAATTTTCATGATAAGGTCGAGAAGCATTGTGATGACAAGGTCCTGGAGCATTGTGATGGCAAAACCATGGAGCCTTGTGATTGCAAGTCTCATGGAGCATACTGATGAAAAGGGGCATGGAGCATTGTGATTAGAGGGGTCTTGGCACATTGTGATGACAAAGGCATGGAGCATTGTGAGGAGAAGACCAAGGAGCATTCTGATGGCATGCATCATTGAGCTTTGTGATGACAAGGGCAAGGAGCATTGTGATTACATGGGTCTTGGAGCATTGTGATGAAAAAGGCATGGATCATTGTGATGCAAAAGGCATGGAGCCTTGTCATGACAGGGTTCAAGGAGCATACAGACAACAAGTGTCAGGGAGCATTTTGATGACAAGTGTATTGAGCATTGTGATGAGAAGACCATTGATAATTGTGATGACGAGTGTCATGGGGCATTGTGATGACAAGTGATAGGGAATATTGTGATCACAAGGGTTTGGATCATTGTTATGACAGAGGTCATGGAGCATTTTGATTTCATTGTGATGACAATAGCATGAAGCATTATGATGATGGGCATGGTGCATTGTGATGACAGGGTTCATGGATCATTGAGATGAAAAAGGGCATAGAGCATTGTGACTGCAGGGTTCTTGGAGCATTGTGATGAGAAGGGTCATGGAGCTTTGAGATGAAAAGGCCATGGGACATCGTGATGGCAGGGGTCATGGAGCATTGTTATGAGAGTGGTAATGGAGCATTGTGATGGCAAGGGCATGGAGCATTGTGATAAGAAGGCCATGGAGAATTCTGATGACATGTGTCATGGAGCTTTTAGAAGACAAGGGCATGGAGCAATGTGATGAGAGCGTTCATGGAGCATGGTGATGACAATGACATGGAGCATTGTGATGCCAAGGGTCATGGATCTTTGTGATGACAAAGGAGATGGAGCATTTAGATGGCAAGGGCGTTGTGCATTGTGATGAGAAGGGCAGGGAGCATTCTGATGACAGGGTCTTGGAGCAAATTGATGAAAAGTGTCATGAAACATTTTGATGACAGGTGTTATGGAACATTGTGATGTCAGGGATCATCAAACATTGTGATGATAAGTGCATGTAGCATTGAGATGACAGGAGTCATGGAACATTGTGATGACAGGGGTGAGGGAGTATTGTGACAAATAGTGATGTAGCATTGTGATATCAGTGGTGAGAGAGCATTTTGATGAGAAGTGCATGGAGCATTGTGATGACAAATTTTAAGGAGCATTGTGATGACAAGATTGTGGAGCACTGTGATGACAAGCGCATGGTGCATTGTGATGACATGTGTCATGGAGCATTGTGATGACAAGGGTCAAAGAGCATTGTGATGAAAAGTTCATGGAGCATTGTGGTTAAAAAGGTCACAGAGACTGTTGCTGACGAGGGCATGGACCATTGTGATGACAAAGGTCATGAAGCACTGTGATGACTGGAGTCACGGAGCATTGTGATGACAGGGGCCATGGAGCATTGTGATAACAAGGGCAAGGAGCGTTTTGATGACAAGGGCATGGAACATTGGTCTAATAAGTTTCATGGATTATTGTGATGACAGTTGGAATGGCGCATTGTGATGAAAAGGGCATGGAGCATTGTGATGACCAGGTCATGCAGTACTGAGAAGACATGTGTCAGGTAGCATTGTGATGACATATGTAATGGCCAATTGTGATGACAATGGCTTGGAGCACTGTGATGACAAGAGTCAGGGAGCATTGTGCTGACAAGTGCATGGAGAATTGTGATGACAAGGGTCATGGAGCATTCTGATGACAAGCTTGTGGAGTATTTTGATGACAATGGCATGGAGCATTGTGATGAAAACGCCATGGGGCATTGTGATGAAAAAGGCATGGAGCCTTTTCGTGACAGGGTTCAAGGAGCATTCTGACGACAAGTGTCAGGGAGCATTTTGATGACAAGTGTATTGAGAATTGTGATGACAAAAGTCATGGAGCACTGTGATGAAAAGTGCATGGAGTATTGTGATGACAGGCATCATGGAGCATTGTGATGAGAAGTGTTATGGAACACTGTGATCACAAGTGTTTGGAGCATTGTGATGACAGAGGTCATGGATCATTTGGATTTCAAGGATCATGGAGCATTGTGATGACAAGGGCATGAAGCAATGTGATCCCAAGGTTCATGGAGGAATGTGATGACAATGGAAATGGAGTATTGTGCTGGCAAGCGCATAGAGCATTGTAATGACCAGGTCATGTAGCATTTTGCTGACAAAGGCATGGAGAATTGTGATGACATGTGTCATGGAGCACTGTGATGACAAGCGTCACGGAGCATTGTGAATACGGGGTCATGTAGCATTGGGATGACAATGGCATGGATCATTGTGATGAGAAGGGTCATGGAGCACTGGGCTGAAAATATTCATGTAGTGTTGTGATGACAGGGGTCATATAGCATTGTGATGACTACGGAATGGAGCATTGTGATGACAAGAGTCCCAGATCATTGTGTTGTCAGGTGTCATGTAGTGTTGTGATGACAGTGGTCATGGAGCATTGTGATGATATTGGCCATGAAGCATTGTGATGAGTAGGTCGTGGAGCATTGGGGTGAAAATGTTCATGGATTATTGTGATGACAGTGGTCATGGAACATTGTGATGACAAGGGAATGGAGCATGGTGATGACAAGGTCCTGGAGCATTGTGATGAGAAGACAATGGAGACTTGTGATGACAAGTCTCATGGAGCATTCTGATGAAAAGGGGCATGGAGCATTGTGATTACAGGGGTCTTGGAGCATTGTGATGTCTAAGGCATGGAGCATTGTGATGAGAAGGACATGGAGCATTCTGATGACATGCGTCATGGAGATTTTTTATGACAAGGGCATGGAGCATTGTGATTACAGGGATCTTGGAGCATTGTGATGAAAAGCCCATGGATCATTGTGATGAAAAAAGCATGGAGCCTTGTCACTACAGGGTTCAAGGAACATACAGACAACAAGTGTCAGGAAGCATTTTGATGACAAGTGTATTGAGCATTGTGATGACAGAGGTCATGGAGCATTTTGATGAGAAGACCATTGATAATTGTGATGACACGTGTCATGGGGCATTGTGATGACAAGTGTTATGGAATATTGTGGTCACAAGTGTTTGGAGTATTGTTATGACAGAGGTCATGGAGCATTTTGATTTCATTGTGATGACAATAGCATGAAGCATTATGATGATGGGCATGGTGCATTGTGATGACAGTGTTCATGGATCATTGAGATGAAAAGGGGCATACAGCATTGTGATTACAGGGTTCTTGGAGCATTGTGATGAGAAGGGTCATGGAGCTTTGTGATGACAAGGCCATGGAACATCGTGATGGCAGGGGTCATGGAGCATTGTGATGAATGTGGTAATTGAGCATTGTGATGGCAAGGGCAAGGAGCATTGTGATGAGAAGGACATGAAGCATTCTGATGACATGTGTCATGGAGCTTTGTGAAGACAAGGGCATGGAGCAATGTGATGAGAGCGTTCATGGAGCACTGTGATGACAATGAAATGGAACATTGTGATGCCATGGGTCATGGATCTTTGTGATGACAATGGTCATGGAACGTTTTGATGACAATGTCATTGTGAATTGTGATGAGAAGTGCTTGGAGCATTCTGATGACAGGGTCATGGAGCAATTTGATGAAAAAGACATGGATCATTGTGATGGAAAAGGCATGGAGCCTTGTCATGAAAGAGTGCACGGGGCATACTGAGGTCAATAGTCAGAGAGCATTGTGTTGACAACGGTATTGAGCATTGTGTTGACAAAAGGCATGGTGCATTGTGATGAGAAGCCCATGGATAACTGTGGTGACCAGCGTCATGGGGCATTGTGATGACAAGTGTTATGGGACATTGTGATCACAAGGGTTTGCAACATTGTGATGACAGATGTCATGGAGCTTTTTGATTTCATTGTGAAGACAATAGCATAAAGCATTATGATGATGGGCATGGTGCATTTTGCTGACAGCGTTCATGGAGCATTTTGATGAAAAGTGGCATGGAGCATTGGTCTGACAAGTTTCTTGGATTATTGTGATAAGAATGGGCATGGCACATTGTGATGACAAGGTCATGGAGCACTGTGATGACAAGGTCATGGATTATTGTGAAGAAAGGTGTCAGGGAGCATTGTGATGAAATATGTCATGTTCCAGTTTGATGACAATATCATGGAGCATTGTGATGCCAATTGTTATGGAGGATTGTTGTGACAAAGTAAAGGAGCATTGTGATGACAAGGGCATGAAGCATTGTGATACCAAGGGCCATTGAGAATTTTAATGTCTTGGTCGTGAAACATTTTGATGAAAAGTGCATGGAGCTTCCTATGACAGGGGTCATGGAGCATTGCGATGACAAGTGCATGGAGTATTGTGATGACAAGAGCATATATCATTGTGATGTGAAGTGCCATGGAGCATTGTAATGACAAGGACGAGGAGAATTGTGAGGAAAAGGGACATTGAGTTTTGAGATGACAAGGCATGGAGCATGGTGATGGCAAAACCGTGGAGCATTGTGATGAGAAGACCTTGGGTAATTTTGATGTCGAGCATCATGGAGCACTGCAATGACAAGGGTCATGAAGCATTGTGATGACAGGTGTCAGGGAGCAATGTGATGACAGGGGTCATGGAGCAATGTGATGACAAAGGCATGGAGCATTGTGATGACAAGGGCATGGAGCATTGCAATGTTAAGAGAATGGAGAATTGTGATGACAAGACCATGTAACATTTTGATGAGAATTGTCATGTAGCATTGTGATGAGAAGGACGTGGATAATTTTGATGACAAGGGACATGGAGCATTTTGATAACCAAGGCATGGATCATTGTGATGACACGGGTCATGAAGCATTATTATGACAAGGGCCATGGTGCATTCTGACATAAGATATCACTTATGAAGGGAATGTAATCATGGCTACATATGAACTGAGTTAGGGAAGAGAACAGAGTCTCAGATTTAGAAAACACTAACGCTTGCTTAAGGGGAAAGACAGGTGGGGACATGCACAAAACAAAAGTTTGATATTAGCACAGGTACCGTTCCATAATCCAAAAACAAAAGAGACAAGCCCTACTCCTTCCTCAGAGAACGGAACCCAACATCCCTATTCCCCGCAGAGAAATATATCTGACTAGTAAGAATTTTAAAACCTATGTATTGATATGTCTCCGTAAGGTAACTAAGTGTGTCTAGAATGACATAAACATGGCAGGGAGAATCAGCTCAAACCCAATATAAAAATGAATTTCAAAACAAAACATAAAAACAGAACAATTCTTACACAATACCTTCAGGGTCACTGATGAAACCTGGAATGACCCTATCTACAGTGACAGCTGTATGTGGCATAAGGCTGGACACTTGGGACTGAGAGGATTGGTGAGATTGGGTGAGCAAATATAGACCCTTAAAAGCAATAATGTGTGGCACCCATTCCATGTGTCCCAACAGGCAAGGTTTAAGGGCATATTACTAGAGCTATAATATGTACGGGAACCCTAGAAAATGGACACAGTGTGAATACGAAAGGTTTCTAAAACTCAACGACTAGTCCCTCTCCTGGTGCTCCCATTTGAGTTTCCAACTGCTTTACTATCAATCTCCCAACTTGGAGAGACAGCAACTTGAACCTGCTGGTTCGCACAGGTTGCCAATTTGGCAGAGGATGAAAGGGAAGAGGGAGAACCAGTGAGAGAGTAGCTGTTAGACATTTGGACGGGCATATGTCACTCTTACTTCGCGGGAAGAAGAAGAAATAACCAAAGTCTCAGCCACCCACTGGGAACCAGTATAGGTCCTGAACCAAAATATTGGACTTGCGTTCAGCTCACAAAAAAACGAGTTAAATAATGTAGCTCACTGGCACAACAATTCACAAACAGGCAGAGTAATAAAGGACAACTATCGTCCAAAAATCTGTTGAGGGAAGGCAACGAGGCGGACTTGAAAGCGAGGCAGAATAGCAGGAAACAGATTTCAAGACGTACGTTGGAATCGCATTTAAGGCACAGGAAGAGGGGCACAACATCGACAATGATGCACTTGGCCAAAAAGGGCGTATGCGTTTTCTCCTGAGTATATTCAGGAGAAAACGCATACGCCCTTTTTTGCCAAGCAAGCATGGTGGCAATGCAAATCTGCACTACAAAGTATCACTTCCCACTTGTCAAAAGGTTCATCCACAAAATGGGTAAAAACCAGAAAGGCAAGACAGGCCCTGGAGGACAGGGAGCCTTGTTATGCTGATGGGCGGGATGTAAATTGCCAACTGCCTCTCTGGAGGAGTGCATTCTGTTCCCTAAAACAAGTAAACAACAGAGCTACAGAGCCAAGGGCACTTCCAGTCTGGGGAATATATCTTGGGAAAGCAGAAAATCAATAAGACAGAGCCACCCCAAAATTTAGGGCTGCACTGCTTACAAGAACCTCAACTTGGGTACACCTTAAATATCCCAGGAAATATAAAAATGGTTCAAAAAATTGTGGTACTTACGTACGATGGAATATCCCTCAGCCATGAAATCCATGTCGTAAGACCAGTAGCAGCAAAATGAGTGGATTCAGGTACGATGATTCTAACTGAAATAAGTCACACAGATAAAGAAACTTATCATAAGATATCACTTATGAAGGTCCTCTAAACATAGCTACACATGAACAGAGTTAGGAAAGCGAACAGAGTCTCACATTTAGAAAACACTCTTATGCCTGCTTAAGCGGGAAGATGAGGTGGGGTGCTCCAGAAAACCAGCATGTGATATAACCACACGTACCATTCCAAAAACCAACTATGGAATATACAAGACCTACACCTTCCTCAGTGAAAGGTACTCAAAACACGATATTTCCCACAGAGGAATATATCTGACTAGTAAGAATATTAAAACCTATGTATTGATATGTTTCCGTAATGGAATCAAGTGTGTCTAGACTGGCATAATCATTGCAGTGAGAATCAGCTCAAACCCACTATAAAAAGGAATTTCAAAAAAAAAAAACGAAAAACATGGAAATTATTTACAATTCCTTTAGGGGCTCTAATGAAACCTGGAATGACCCTATCTACAATGACAGCTGGATATGGCAAAAGGCTGGACACTTGGCACTGAGAGGATTGGTGAGATTGGTTGAGCAAATGCACACTATTTAAAGCAATAATGTGTGGCACCCATTCCATGTGTCCCAACTCTCCAGGTTGAAGTCAATATTACTACAGCTATAACATGTACGGGAAACCTAGAGAATGGACACACTGTAAATACGAAAGGTTTCTAAAACTCAACTAATAGTCCCTCTCCTGGTGCTCCGGTTTGACTTTCCAACTGCTTTACTATCAATCTGCCAACTTGGAGAGACAGACCCTTTAACCTCCTGGTTCGAACAGGTTGCCAATTTGGCAGAGGATGAAAGGGAAGAGGGAGAACCAATAAGAGAGTAGCTGTTAGGCATTTGGACGGGCATATGTCACTCTAATTTCCCGGCAAGAAGGAGAATTAACCAAAGTCTCAGCCACCCCCCAGGATCCAGATTACGTCCTGAATCAAAATTGTGGAATTGCGTTCAGCTCACAAAAAACGCGTTGAAATATGAAGCTAAGGGGCACAGCAATTCACAAACTGGCAGAGTAATAAAGGACAACTATCGTCCAAAAATCTGCTGAGGGAAGGCAATGAGGGGGACTTGAAAGCGAGGCAGAATAGCAGGAAACAGATTTCAAGAGGTACGTTGGAATCATCTGTAAAGCAAATGAAGAGGGGCACAACTTAGACAGTGATACACTTGGCCAAAAACGGCATATGCGTTTTCTCCTGAATATATTAAGGACAAAACGCATACACACTTTTTGGCCTAGCAAGCAAGGGGGCAATGCAAATCTGCATTATAAAGAAGTATCACTCCCCACCGGTCAAAAGCGACATCCACAAAATGTGTAAATACCAGAGAGGCAAGACAGGCCCTGGAGAACAGGGAGCCTTGTTATGCAGTTGGGCGGGATGTAAATTGCCAACTGCCTCACTGGAGGAGTGCATTGTGTTCCCTAAAACAAGTAAACAACAGAGCTACAGAGCCAAGGACACTTCCAGTCTAGGTAATATACCTTGGGAAAACTGAAAATCAATAAGACAGAGCCACCCTCAAATTTAGGGCTGCACTGCTTACAAGAACCTCAACTTAGGTACACCTGAAATATCCCAGGAAATATAAAAATGGTTCAAATCATTGTGGTAATTATGTACGATGGAATATCCCTCAGCCATGAAATCAATGTCATAAGACTAGTAGTAGCAAAATGAGTGGATTCAGGTACGATGATTCTAAGTGAAATAAGTCACACAGAAAAAGAAGCTTATCATAAGATATCACCTATGAAGATCCTGTAAACATGGCTACACATGAACTGAGTTAGGAAAGAGAACAGAGTCTCACATTTAGAAAACACACTTATTCCTGCTTAAGGGGGAAGGAGAGGTGGGGTGATGCATAAAACCAGAGTTTGATATAAGCACAGGTACCGTTCCAAAAACCAACTATGGAATAGACAAGACCTACCTATACCTTCCTCAGTGAAAGGGACTCAAAACCCCATATTTCCCGAAGAGGAATATATCTGACTACTAAGAATCTTAAAACCTATGTATTGATATGTTTCCGTAAGGGAATAAAGTGTGTCTAGACTGGCATAAACATGGCAGCGAGAATCAGCTCAAACCCACTATAAAATGGAATTTCAAAAACAATACAATAAAACAGTGAAATTCTTTGCAATTGTTTCAGGGTCTCTGATGAAACGTGGAATGACCCTGTCTACAATGACAGCTGGATGTGGCATAAGGCTGGACACTTGGGACTTAGGGGATTGTTGAGATTGGGTGAGCAAATGCAGACACTTTAAATCAATAATGCATGGCACCTATCCCATGGGTCCCAACTCTCCAGGTTGAAGGGAATATTACTACAGCTATAACATGTACGGGAAACCTAGAGAATGGACACACAGTGAATAGGAAAGGTCTCTAAAACTCAACAAATAGTCCCTCTCCTGGTGCTCCAGTTTGACTTTCCAACTGATTTACTATCAATCTCCCAACTTGGAGAGACAGCCCCTTTAACCTCCTGGTTCTCACAGGTGGCCAATTTGGCAGAGGATGAAAGGGAAGAGGGAGATCCAATGAGAGAGTAGCTGTTAGGCATTTGGACGGGCATATGACACTCTAATTTCCCGGCAGAAAGAAGAATTAACCAAAGTTGCAGCCACCCACCTGCAACCAGTATAGGTTCTGAACCAAAATTTTGGACATGCGTTCAGCTCACAAAAAACGAGTTGATAAATGGAGCTCAAGGGCACAGCAATTCACAAACTGGCAGAGTAAAAAAGGACAACTATCATCCAAAACTCTGTTGAGGGAAGGCAACGTGGCGGACTTGAAAGCGAGGCAGAATAGCAGGAAACAGATTTCAAGAGGTACGTTGGAATCACCTGTAAAGCACAGGAAGATGGGCACAACTTTGACAATGATGCACTTGGCCAAAAAGGGCGTATGCATTTTCTCCTGAATATATGCAGGAGAAAACACATACGCCCTTCTTGATCAAGCAAGCAAGCGGGCAACACAAATCTGCACTACAAAGAAGTATCATTTCCCACCGTTCAAAAGGGACATCCACAAAATGGGTAAAAACCAGAAAGGCAAGACAGCCCCTGGAGAACAAAGAGCCTTGTTATGCTGATGGGCGGGATGTAAATTGCCAACTGCCTCACTGCAGGAGTGCATTGTGTTCCCTAAAACATGTAAAGAACAGAGCTACAGAGCCAAGGGCACTTCCAGTCTAGGGAATATACCTTGGGAAAACTGAAAATCAATAAGACAGAGCCACACCAAAATTTAGGGCTGCCCTGCTTACAAGAACCTCAACTTGGGTACACCTTAAATATCCCAAGAAATATAAAAATGGTTCAAAAAATTGTGGTACTTATGTACGATGGAATATCCCTCAGCCATGAAATCAATGTCATAAGACCAGTAGCAGCAAAATGAGTGGATTCAGGTACGATGATTCTAAGTGAGATAAGTCACACAGAAAAAGAAGCTTATCATAAGATATCACTTATGAAGATCCTGTAAACATGCCTACACATGAACTGAGTTAGGAAAGAGAACAGAGTCTCACATTTAGAAAACACTCGTATGCCTGCTTAAGGGGGAAGGAGAGGTGGAGTGAAGCATAAAACCAGAGTTTGATATAAGCACAGGTACCGTTCCAAAAACCAACTATTGTATAGACAAGAACTACCTATACCTTCCTCAGTGATAGGGACTCAAAACCCCATATTTCCCACAGAAGAATATATCTGACTAGTAAGAATCTTAAACCTATGCATTGATATGTCTCCGGAATTGAATCAAGTGTGTCTAGACTGGCATAAACAGGGCAGCGAGAATCAGCTCAAACCAACTATAAAAGAATTTCTAAAACAAAACAAAAAAACAGGGAAATTCTTTATAATTCCTTCAGGGTCTCTGATGAAACCTGGAATGACCCTGTCTACAATGACAGCTGGATGTGGCATAAGGCTGGACACTTGGGACTGAGGGGAACGGTGCGATTGGGTGAGCAAATGCAGACCCTTTAAATCAATAATGCATGGCCCCCATTCCATGGGTCCCAACTCTCCAGGTTGAAGGGAATATTACTACAGCTATAACATGTACGGGAAACTTAGAGAATGGACACACTGTGAATACGAAAGGTTTGTAAAACTCAACGAATAGTCCCTCTCCTGGTGCTCCAGTTTGACTTTCCAACTGCTTTACTATCAATCTCCCAACTTGGAGAGACAGCCCCTTTACCCTCCTGGTTCTCACAGGTTGCCAATTTGGCAGAGGATGAAAGGGAAGAGGGAGAACCAATGAGAGAGTAGCTGTTAGGCATTTGGACGGGTATATGTCACTGTAATTTCCTGGCAGGAAGAAGAATTAACCAAAGTGGCAACCACCCACTGGGAACCAGTATAGTTCCTGAACCAAAATATTGGACATGCGTTCAGCTCACAAAAAACGAGTTGAAAAATGGAGCTCAAGGGTACAGCAATTCACAAACTGGCAAAGTAATAAAGGACAACTATCATCCAAAAATCTGTTGAAGGAAGGCAACGAGGTGGACTTGAAAGCGAGGCAGAATAACAGAAAACAGATTTCAAGAGGTACGTTGGAATCACCTGTAAGGCACAGGAAGTGGGGCACAACTTAGACAATGATGCACTTGGCCAAAAAGTGCGTATGCATTTTCTCCTGAATATATGCAGGAGCAAACGCAAACGCCCTTTTTGGCCAAGCAAGCAAGCAGGCAATGCAAATCTGCACTACAAAGAAGTATCACTTCCCACCGGGCAATAGGGACATCCACAATATGGGTAAATACCAGAAAGGCAAGACTGGCCCTGTGGAACAGGGAGCCTTGTTATGCCGATTGGCGAGATGTAAATTGCCAACTGTCTCCCTGGAGGAGTGCATTGTGTTCCCTAAAAAAGTAAACAACAGAGCTACAGAGCCAAGGGCACTTCCAGTCTAGGGAATATACCTTGGGAAACCTGAAAATCAATAAGACAGAGCCACACTCAAATTTAGGGCTGCATTGCTTTACAAGAACCTCAACTTGGGTAAACCTTAAATATCCCAGGAAATATAAAAATGGTTCAAAAAATTGTGGTACTTACGTACGATGGAATATCCCTCAGCCACGAAATCAATGTAATAAGACCAGTAGCAGCAAAATGAGTGGATTCAGGTACGATGATTCTAAGTGAAATAAGTCACACAGAAAAAGAAACTTATCATAAGATATCACTTATGAGGATCCTGTAAACATGGCTACACATGAACTGAGTTAGGAAAGAGAACAGAGTCTCACATTTAGAAAACACTCACATGCCTCCTTAAGGGGGAAGGAGAGGTGGGGTGATGCATAAAACCAGAGTTTGATATAAGCACAGGTACCGTTCCAAAAACCAACTATGGAATAGCCAATAACTAAAACTTCCTCAGTGAGAGGGACTCAAAATCCCATATTTCCCGCAGAAGAATATATCTGACTAGTAAGAATCTTAAAACCTATGAATTGATATGTCTCTGTAAGGGAATCAAGTGTGTCTAGACTGTCATAAACATGGCAGTGAGAATCAGCTCAAAACCACTATAAAAAGGAATTTCGAAAACAAAACAAAATAACAGGGAAATTCTTTACAATTCCTTCAGGGTCTCTGTTGAAACCTGGAATGACCCTATCTACAACGACAGCTGGATGTGGCATAAGGCTGGACATATGGGTCTGAGAGTATTGGTGAGATTGGGTGAGCAAATGCAGACCCTTTAAAGCAATAATGCATGGCACCCATTCCATGGGTCCCAGCTCTCCAGGTTGAAGGGAATATTACTACAGCTATAACATGTACGGGAAACCTAGAGAATGGACACACAGTGAATACGAAAAGTCTCTAAAACTCAAAGAATAGTGCCTCTCCTGGTGCTCCAGTTTGACTTTCCTACAGCTTTACTATCAATCTCCCAACTTGGAGAGACAGCACCTTTAACCTCTTGGTGTGCTCAGGTTGCCAATTTGGAAAAGGATGAAAGGGAAGATGGAGAACCAATGAGAGAGTAGCTGTTAGCCATTTGGACGGGCACCTGTCACTCTTATTTCCTGGGAGGAAGAAGAATTTACCAAAGTCTCAGCCACCCACCAAAAACCAGTATAGGTCCTGAACCAAAATATTGGACTTGTGTTCAGCTCACAAAAAACGATTTAATAAATGGAGCTTTGGGGCAGAGCAATTCACAAACTGTCAGAGTTATAAAGGCCAACTATCATCCAAAAATCTGTTGAGGGAAGGCAACGAGGCGGACTTGAAAGTGAGGCAGAATAGCAGGAAACAGATTTCAAGAGGTACGTTGGAATCGCCTTTAAAGCACAGGAAGAGGGGCACAACTTCGACAATGATTCACTTGGCCAAAAAGGGCGTATGTGTTTTCTCCTGAGTATATTCAGGAGAAAACGCATAAGCCCTTTTTGGCCAAGCAAGCAAGTGGGCAATGCAAGTATTCACTACAAAGAAGTATCACTTCCCACTGGTCAAAAGGGTCATCCACCATATGGGTAAAATTCAGAAAGGCAAGAGAGGCCCTGGAGAACAGGAAGCCTTGTAGTGCTGATGGGTGGGATGTAAATTGCCAACTGCCTCTCTGGAGGAGTGCATTGTGTTCCCTAAACAAGTAAACAACAGAGCTACAGAGCCAAGGTCATTTCCAGTCTAGGGAATATACCTTGGGAAAACTGAAAATCAATAAGACAGAGCCACACCAAAATTTAGGCCTGCACTGAATCCAAGAACCTCAACTTGGGTACAACTTGAATATCCCAGGAAATATAAAAATGGTTCAAAAATTTGTGGTACTTTCCTACGATGGAATATCCCTCAGCCATGAAATCAATGTCATAAGATCAGTGGAAGCAAAATGAGTGGATTCAGGTAAGATGATTCTAAGTGAAATAAGTCACACAGAAAAAGGATCTTATCATAAGATATCACTTAAGAAGATCCTGTAAACATGGCTACACATGAACTGAGTTAGGAAAGAGAACAGAGTCTCACATTTATAAAACACTTTTTTGCCTGCTTAAGGGGGAAGGAGAGGTGGGGTGATGCATAAAACCATAGTTTGATATAAGCACGGGTACAGTTCCAATAACCAACTATGGAATAGACGAGACCTACACCTTCCTCAGTGAAAGGGACTCAAAACACAATATTTCCCGCAGAGGAATATATCTTACTAGTAAGAATCTTAAAACCTATGTATTGATATGTCTCCGTAAGGGAATGAAGTGTGTCTAGACTGGCATAAACATGGCAGCGAGAATCAGCTCAAAACCACTATAAAAAGGAATTTCAAAAACAAAACGAAAAAACAGGGAAATTCTTTCCAATTCCTTCAGGTTCTCTGATGAAACCTGGAATGACCCTATCTACAATGAAAGCTGGATGTGGCATAAGGCTGGACACATGGGACAGAGAGGGTTGGTGAGATTGGGTGAGCAAACGCAGACCCTTTAAAGAAATAATGCATGGCACCCATTCCATGGGTCCCAACTCTCCAGGTTGAAGGGAATATTACTACAGCTATAACATGAATGGGAAACCTAGAGAATGGACATACAGTGAATACGAAACTTTTCTAAAACTCAACGGATAGTGACTCTCCTTGTACTCCAGTTTGACTTTTCAACTACTTTACTATCAATCTCCCAACTTGGAGAGACAGAACCTTTAACCTCCTGGTTTGCACAGGTTGCCAATTTGGCAAACGATGAAAGGGAATAGGGAGAACCAATGAGAGAGTAGCTGTTAGGCATTTGGACGGGCACCTGTCACTCTTATTTCCTGGGAGGAAGAAGAAGTAATCAAAGTCTCAGCCACCCATCGAAAACCAGTATAGGTCCTGAACCAAAATACTGGACTTGCGTTCAGCTCACAAAAAAACGAGTTAAAAAATGGAGCTCAGGGGCACAGCAATTCACAAACTGGCAGATTTATAAAGGGCAACTATCGTTCAAAAATCTGTTGAGGGAATGCAAGGAGGCGGACTTGAAAGCGCGGCAGAATTGCAGGAAACAGATTTCAAGGGGTACGTTGGAATCACCTTTAAAACACAGGAATAGGGGTACAACTTCGACAATGATGCCCTTGGCCACAAAGGGTGTATGTGTTTTCTCCTGAATATATTCAGGAGAAAACGCATACGCCTTTTTTGGCCAAGCAAGCAAGCGGGCAATGCAAATCTGCACTACAAAGAAGTACATCTTCCAACCAGTCAACAGGGAGATCCACAAAATGTGTAAAAACCAGAAAGGCAAGACAGGCCCTGGAGAACCGGGAGCCTTGTTATGCTGATGGGCGGGATGTAACTTGCCAACTGCCTCTCTGGAGGAGTGCATTGTGTTCCCTAAAACAGGTAAACAACACAGCTACAGAGCCAAGGGCACTTCCAGTCTAGGGAATATACCTTGGGAAAACTGAAAATCAATAAGAGAGAGCCACCCCAAAATTTAGGCCTGCACTGCTTACAAGAACCTCAACTTGGGTACACCTTAAATATCCCTGGAAATATAAAAACGGTTCAAAAAATTGTGGTACTTACGTATGATGGAATATCCCTCAGCCATGAAATCAATGTCATAAGACAAGTAGCAGCAACATGAGTGGATTCAGGTACAATGATTCTAAGTGAAATAAGTCACACAGAAAAAGAAACGTATCATAAGATATCACTTATGAAGATCATGTAAACATGGCTACACATGAACTGAGTTAGGAAAGAGAACAGAGTCTCACATTTAGAAAACACTCTTATGCCTGCTTAAGGGGGAAGGAGAGGTGGGGTGATGCATAAAACCAGAGTTTGATATTAGTACATGTACCAATCCAAAACCCTAATAGGGGATAGACAAGACCTACACCTTCCTAAGTGAAAGGGACTCAACACCCCATATTCCCCGCAGAGGAATATATATGACTAGTAAGAATCTTAAAACCTATGTATTGAAATGTGTCCATAAGGGATTCAAGTTTGTCTCGACTGGCATAAACATGGCCCTGAGATTCAGCTCAACCCACTATAAACAGGAATTTTAAAAACAAAACAAAAAACAGGGAAATTCTTTACAATTCCTTCAGGGGCTCTGATGAAACCTGAAATGACCATATCTACAATGACAGCTGGATGTGTCTTATGGCTGGATACTTGTGATTGAGAGGATTGGTGAGATTGGGTGAGCAAATGAAGACCCTTTAAAGCAATAATGCGTTGCACATATTGCATTGGTCCCAACTCTCCTGGTTGAAGGGATTATTACTAGAGCTATAACATGTACGGGAATCCTAGAGAATGGACACACTGTGGATACGAATGGTATCTAAAACTCAACGAATAGTCCCTCTCCTGGTGCTCCGGTTTGACCTTTTAACTGCTTTACTATCAATATCCCTACTTGGAGAGACATCCCCTTTAACGTCCTGGTTCTCACATGTTACCAATTTGGCAGAGGATGAAAGGGAAGAGGGAGAACCAATTAGAGAGTAGTTGTTAGGCATTTTGACGGGTACATGTCACTCTAATTTCCCATCAGGAAGAAGAATTAACCAAAGTCTCAGCCTGCCTGTAGGAACGAGTATAAGTCCTGAACCAAAATTGTGGATTTGCGGTCAGATCACAAAAAAACGAGCTGAAAAATGGAGCTCAGGGTCACAGCAATTCACAAATTGGCAGAGTAATAAAGGACAACATTCGTCCTTAAATCTATTGAGGGAAGGCAATGAGCCGGATTTGAAAATGAGGCAGAATAACAGGAAACAGATTTCATGAAGTACATTGGAATCGCCTTTGAAGCACAGGAAGAGGGGCACAACTTCGACAGTGATGCACTTGGCCAAAAAGGGCGTATGTGTTTTATCCTGAATATATTCAGGAAAGAAAGCATATGCCCTTTTTGGCCAACCAAGCAATCGGGCAATGCAAATCTTCACTAAAAGAACGATCACTTCCCACAGGTCAAAAGGGATATCCGAAAAATATGTAGAAACCAGAAAGTCAAGACAGGCCCTGGAGATCACTGAACCTTGTTAGTCTAAAGGGCAGGATATAAATTGCCAACTACCTCTCTGGAGGAGTGCATTGTGTTCCCTATATCAAATAAACAACAGAGCTAATAATCCAAGGGCAGTTCCCGTCTAGGGAATATACCTTTGGAAAACTGAAAATCGATAAGACACATCCATGCCCAAATTTAGGGCTGCACTGCTTACAAGAACCTCAACTTGGGTACACCTTAAATATCCCAGGAAAGACAAAAATGTTTCAAGAAATTGTGGTACTTACGTAAGATGGAATATCCCTCAGCCATGACATTAATGTCATAAGGCCAGTAGCAGCAAAATGAGTGGACTCAGGTACGATGATTCTAAGTGAAATAAGTCACACAGAAAAAGAAACTTATCATAAGATATCACTTATGAAGGTCCTGAAAACATGGCTACACATGAACTGATTTAGGAAAGATAACAGAGTAACGAGTCTTATCATAAGATATCACTCATTGTGGGAGTGTACACATGACTACACATCAACTGAATTAGAAACACAACAGAGTCACACATTTAGAAAAGAATCTTCTTCCTGCTGAATGGGAAAGGCGAGGTGAGGTGATGCATAAAACCACAGGTTTAAATTAGCACACATACCGTTACATAAACCAAGTATTTAATAGACAGCACCTACTCCCGGCATAATGAACTGGACTCAACAACCCTTATTCATTTCAGAGGAATATATATGACTCTAAGAATTTTAAAACATATGTATTCTCATGTCTCCATAAAGGAATCATGTGTGTGTATAACGGCATGAACACAGCACTGAAATTCAGGTAAACCCCTTTATAAAAATAAATTGCAAAAGCAAAATGCAAAAACAGCGAAACAGTGAGAAAGTCTTACAATTTACGTTCAGGGCCTGTGATGCAACTTGGATTGTACACCTTTACACCCACAGCTGGATGAGACATAAGACTGGACACTTGGGGCTGACAAGATTGCTGAGGTTGTGTGAGCAAAAGAGAACCACTTAGAGCAATACTGTGTGCTACCCATTCTAGTGGTCCCAACTCTCCAGGTGTAAGGGAATCCTCCTACAGTTAAATCATGCATGGGAAACCCAGTGGATGGTACACTGTGTAATTGGGAAAGTTTTCTAAAAGGTACCTCATTTTTCCTTTTGTCGTGCTCGGCTTCGCCATTCCATCTGCATTACTCAAAATCTCCCCACTTGGAGTGTCAGCGTCTTTACCCTCCTGTTATGCACAGTTTGCAAATTGTGCAGCGGATGAACAGGAAGAGGTGAAATAAATGAGAGATAAGCTGTAGGTGTTTGGATGGGCACATGTCACTCTAGTTTCCCATCAGGAAGAAGAATTAACCAAAGGCTCAGCCTGAAGCCCCGGAACCAGACTAGGGCCTAAAGCCATCCTGCGGTATTTCAGCCAGCTCACAAATAGGCGAGTTGAAAAATGGAAATCAGGGGCACAGCAATTCACAAACTTGCAGAGTTATAAAGGACAACTATCATCCAGAACTATATTGAGGTAAGGCAGTGAAGAGGATTTGAATGCAAGGCAGAATTGAAGGAAACAGATTTCAAGAGGTAGAGTGGAGTCGTCTTTAAAGCACATGAAAAGCGACAGAACTTCGACAATGTTGCTCTTGGCTGAAAAGGGAGTATGTGTATTTTCTTGAATATATTAGGGAAAAAATGCATACACCCTTTTTCGCCAAGCAAGCCATCAGGCATTGCAAATCCACACTACAGAGAAGTGTCCCTTACCTCCAGTCAAAAGGGCCATCCACAAATAGTGTAAAAACCACAAATGCAGGACAGGCCATGGAGAAAAGGGAGCCTGGTTACGCCGATGGACAGGATGTAAATTGCCAACAGCCTCTCTGGAGAACTGTATGTTGTTTTCTAAAACAGAGCTACAGAGCATAGCACACTTCCACTGATGGCCGTGTATTTTGGGAAAACTAAAAATCCACAACACACAGCCAGCCCAATCTTTAGGGCTGCTCTGTTTACAAGAACCTCGACTTCGGTACACTTTAAATATCCCAGTAAAAGAAAAAAAAATGGATATAGATTTGTGGTACTTATATACAATGGAATGTCACTCAGACATAAAATCAATGTCATAAGGCCAATAGCAGCATAATGAGTGGCTTTAGGTACGATGATGCTAAGTGAAATGAGCCACAAAGAAAAAGAAACTTATTGTAATATATCACTTATAGAGGGAATGTAAACATGGCCACACATGAACTGAATTTCAAAAGAGAACAGAGTTACACATTTAGAAAACACACTTATGCCTCCTTAAGGGGAAAGGTGACGTGGGGTGATATGTAAAAGCAGAGTTTGAAATTAGCACAGATCCCATTCCATATACCAAATAGTTAATAGACAAGACCTACTCCTTTCTCAATGAACTGGACACAAAACACCCTATTCACTGAAGAGGAATATATCTGACTGGTAATAAACTTGAAACCTATGTATTTATATGTCTGCATAATGGAATCAAGTGTATGTAGATTGGCATAAACACAGATCAATGGAACAGGACAGAAAGCCCAGAGATAAACCTACATACCTATGGCTATCTCATCTATGACAAAGGAGCTAAGGATATACAATGGAGAAAAGACAGTCTCTTCAGTAATTGGTGCTGGAAAAACTGGACCCCTACACATAAAAGAATGAAATCAGAACACTCCATAACACCATACACAAAAATAGACTCTAAATTGATTAGAGATCTAAATATAAGACCAGACACTATAAAACACTTATAGGAAACCATAGGCAGAACACTCTATGACATAAATCACAGCAAGATCCTTTTGGACCCACGTCCTAGAAAAATGGAAATAAAAACAGAAATCAACAAATGGGACCTAATGAAACTTAAAAGCTTTTACACAGTACAGGAAAACATAAACAAGATGCAAAAACAACCCTCAGAATGGGAGAAAATATTTTCAAATGAAGCAATTGACAAAGGATTAATCTCCAAACATTACAAGCACCTCATGTAGCTCAATATCACAAAAAACAAACAACCCAATCCAAAAACGGGCAGAAGACCTAATAGACATTTATCCAAAGAAGATATACAGATTACCAAGAAACATATGAAAGTATGCTGATCATCACTAATCATTAGAGAAATGCAAATCAAAACTACCATGAGGTATCACCTAACAGCAGCCAGAGTGGCAATCATGAAAAAAATCTACAAAACAATAAATGCTGGAGAGGCCTTTATTGGAGAAAAGGGAACACACTTGCACTGTGGGTGGGAATGTAAATTGATATGGGCACTAGGGAGAACAGTACGGAGGTTCCTTTAAATAACTAACAATAGAAGTACCATACGACACAACAATCCAACTACTGGGCATTTGCCTTGCGAAAACCATAATTCAAAAAGAGTTATGTACAAAAATGTTCATTGCAGCTCTATTTGCATTAGCCAGGACATGGAAGCAACCTAAGTGTCCATCGACAGATGAATGGATAAAGAAGATCTGGCACATATATACAATCAAATATTACTCAACCATAAAAAGAAGCAAAACTGAGTTATTTGTACTGAGGTGGATGGACTTAGAATCTGTCCTACACAGTGAAGTAAGTCAGAAAGGGAAAAACAAATACTGTATGTTAACAGAGATATATGGATTCTAATGAAGAAAAAAAAAAGATTTTGAAGAACCTAGTGGCAGGACAGGATTAAGGACACAGATATAGAGAAAGGACTTGAGGACACCGGAAGGGGGATGGGTAAGCTGGGACAAAGTGAGAGAGTGGCATGGACATAAACACATTACCAAATGTAACACTGATAGCTACTGGGAAGCAGTCACAAAGAACAGGGAGATCAGCTCGGTGCTTTGTGACCACATAAGGGGGTGGGATATGGAGTGTGGGAGGGAGATGCAAGAGGGAGAGGATCTGGTGATATTTGTATATGTATAGCTGATTCACTTTGTTATACAGCAGAAACGAACACTCCATTGTAAAGGAATTATACTCCAATAAACGTGTAAAAGGAAAAAAAAAAAAGAAAGCCCAAGGATAAACCTACACACCTATGGTCAACTAATCTATGACAAAGGAGGCAAGACTATACAATGGAGATAAGAGAGTCTCTTCAATCATTGGTGCTGGGAAATATGGACAGCTACATGTAAAAGAATGAAATTAGAACACTCCACAACACCATACATAAAAATATATTCAAAATGGATTAGATACCTTAATGAAAGACCAGACAGTATAAAACTCTGAGAGGAAAACTTACGAAGGATACTCTGACGTAAATCACAGCAAGATCTTTTTTGATCCACCTCCTATAGTAATGAAATAAAAAAGAAATGTAAACAGATGGGACCTAATGAAACGTAAAAGCTTTTGCAAAGCAAAGGAAACTACAAACAAGACGAAAAGTCAACCCTCAGAATGGCAGAAACTATTTGCAAACGAATCAATGGACAAATGATTAATCTCCAATATATATAAACAGCTCATGCAGCTCAATATTAATAAAACAAACAACCCAATACAAAAATGGAAGAAGATCTAAATAGATATTTCTTCCAAGAAGACACAGAGATGGCCAGTACGCACATGAAAATCTGCTGAACATCACTAATTATTAGAGAAATGGAAATCGAAAATACAATGAGGTATCACGTCACACCTGTTAGAATGGGCATCATCAGAAAATCTACAAACAACAAATGCTGGAGTGGGTGTGGAGAAAAGGAACCTTCTTCCACTATTGTTGGGAATGTAAATTGATAGAGTCTCTATGGAGAACAGTATGGAGGTTCCTTAAAAAACTAAAAATAGAATTACCATATAATCCAGCAATCCCACTACTGGGCATATACCCAGAGAAAACCATAAATCAAAAAGACACATTCACCACAATGTTCACTGCAGCACTATTTAAAATAGACAGGTAATACAAGCAAACTAAGTGCCCACAGACAGACGAATGAATAAAGACGTGGTACATATATACAATGGAATATTACTCAGCCATACATAGGAATGAAATTGGGTCATTTGTAGAGACCTTGATGGATCTAGAGACTGTCATACAGAGTGAAGTAAGTCAGAAAGAGAAAAACAAATATTGTATATTAATGCATATATGTGGAACCTAGAAAAATGGTACAGATGAACCGGAGTGCAGGACAGAGATAGAGACACAGATGTAGAGAACAAACATATGGACACCAAGGAGGGAACACCATGTGAGGGTGGTGGTAGGATGAATTGGGAGACTGGGATTCACATGTGCACACTTATATGTATAAAATAGATATCCAATAAGAACTTGCTGTGTAAAAGGAATAAATTTAAAAAAATAAAAATAAATAAATAACATTTAATAAAATAAAACAGAAAAAAAGTTTTTCCCTTCACCTAGACGTCTTTATATTAATGCATTATTTCCATGTTTATATCTCCAAATTAAAAAATAAGAGGAATAAATAAAATCTAACTTGAACCAAAAAGGAAAAAAAAAGAAAAAAAAAAAAAAAAACAGAACTCACCAGTTATACAGAGGAAAATCGTATCAGGGCACTTGCTCCAGTGGTAATAAATTCTTAAGTTGGTCAGAGGTGGGAAATCGTCACCCATGCAGTCAGTAGTGCTCCCCCCCACAAGGAGCATCCTCATTGCAAAGCTGGGGGAATGTGGCGAGGCGTCTGTGAGTAAATGTGAGCTGAGCCCCAATCCTGCTGCAGCTGAACTCTTCCCACCCTTTCCAGGTAAAACACCTGAATATGTACAAGCACTTGCAAGCCTAGAGGAAGGGCTGTGGAGCCACACTAGCGAGAGCACGCAGGCCGACTTGGTGCCTGCAGGCCAGCCAGGATGGTCCTGGCCCCAGATGCTCTTCTGGAATCTTTCCATTTCCCTGCTTCAGATACCCCTCCTGCCACGGCCCCCACTGCTTTTTTACTTCCTCACCACTGCCTGGGGAGAAATTCCAGTGGCAGGTATGTTTGACACATCCTCTTCTTTAGCAGGTGACAGTCTGGCAACTCGTGCAGAATGTCCAGCACAGCCCAAATCACACTGGGCCACCCACAAAGCTACGGTCCCTCACTCCCTCCCAACACCCCAGCCCCGACACTGCTCACGGGGCAGAGAATATGGCGTCAGGCACAGCTACAGTGGCTCTTGCTGACTGGAGAGGTGTTTATATTGACCTCAACCCAGGCACACCTGTGGGTGGGGGGCTGGCAGGCAGTGTCAGGCTGCCCAAATCAGCCAATCCTCACTCCTCAGGGGCTCACAGTAGCAGAAAATGAACCTTGCTAAACGGGTCAGTCCCAAGGAACAGGTGTGGACTCTTGAGAGTCAGGCTAGACAAGGGGCTGCAGCTGCGGCTTGTTTTCTTATCATTTTATCTGGTCCATGAGTGGAAAACAACTTCAAGAAGACCCTATCCTAATGAGAGGAACCCAGGAGTCAGGGAGAGGAGTGATGGTGGGTGGAGACAGAGGCCTGGTGCCCTGGCTGCAGTGGAAGTGTCTGGAAGACCAGGCAGAGAGAGGCTGCACAGAGTGATAGCCAGGGTCACAGACCTGTCAGAGCTGCTGTTTGTTAGTTCAAGTCCTGCTCTGAGGTGTTCTGTGTCAGCTGTGAGCAACAGGTGAGCTGGGGGTTCTCTGCAAGGTGGGCTATGTGCGCAGTTCCTGTGTGTCCAACCCTGATGGGGTACCTGCCCAGGGGAGTTCCGTATCCTGGGAAGGGCCTGACTATGAGAGCCCCATGGGCTGCTGGGTAGCTGCACAGATGAGCTCCATACCCTGTGAGGGACTTGAACACGAGAGCCCCGTGGGCAGTGGGGTGCGGGATGCAGCCCAGGTGAGCTCCATATCCTGGGATTTGCCTGACCACGAGAGCCCCATGGGCTGCTGGAGACCTGGTAAATGATATCAGGACAGTGAGTGAAGCCACCGAGGATATACATCCAGTAGCTCCTATTTCCTACACCCTGCTGCTCATTCTACCATCCACCAGGCCATGGCATTCTGTATTACACTTCAATGATGCCTTCTTCTGTATTCCATTCATCTCAGAGTCATAAGAATTTTTGGCTTGTGAGTGGCAGGACACAACATGCAACAAAAGCAATAATGCTGGGCCGTCCTGCCCCAATGGTTCAAAAATCCCCACACCATCATTGGGGAAATATCCTCTAATGACCTAAACGTTCTACCTCTGTAAAAGAGAACCCTCCTTCAATATGCAGATGACATTCTGATCGCCAGGCCTACTAAAGATGCCTCTGAACTACCTAGCCAAGAAAGGATAGAACGTGTCCAAGAAAAAGGCTCAAATATCCCAGGCTCAGGTGACATGCCTGGGCTTCATTCTCACAGATATTCGGAGAAACGCATCCCAGGATAGGGAAGAAGCCATTTGCAGCCTTTACTCTTCTAAAACTAGAAGACAGCTTAGGGGTTCCTGGGGCGGCCAAGGTTTTCTGCATCTGGATCCCTAACTACAGTCTGATAGCTGGGCCTCTACATGAAACACTGACACGAAAAGATGATGACCCTTTTGTATAGAATCCAGAAGCAGCCTTTCAAGAATGGAAAGAGCAGTCAATTTAGACCCTTGACCAGGAACTCCCTAATTTAGCTAAACCCTTTGACCTTTACATACCCGGTCAAAGGTTAATTGCCCTTGGAGCCTTAGTGCAAAAACTGGGACCACTTGAAATGGAGCAACACAAGAATGCCCTTCAGGTATGATAAACTATGGTCACCAAGGGCTTTGCCCACCGACTCATCAGGCCAGGATACTGGGGTATCTAAAAAGCTAGAAATCAGCAGCCTGCAAGGCCAGCTCCCTCCTAAGGGAAAAGGACCCCACGTCGTGATCCTAACCACCCATCATGCCCTGAAGTTGCAGGGGTCGCTCTGTGGACACACTGACCCCGAGTGAGGAGGCCCTCCAACTCCTACCTTCAGAGAGACAAATGGGGGCAACGGGTCCCCAAGATGACTTGTGTGACCATCACTTGACCTGGAGTTTCTCTCAGAAAACAACAAGACTGTGCCCCGAAAGAGCAGACTACTGCTTGCAGGACTTACTGCACCCAGAGGGGAGATAATAAGCTTGGCTGCGGAAACGTATATCACGCTTTCACCATAGAAAACCCTACAGACACCGCTGTGATTGTGGCCAATATGAACGGCTGGACTGCTGGCTACTTCTAAAGGCCGTTGACTCAGTGGACGTCATGGTCCTGGATCACCACTGACACTGGACTGTCTGGGAGTTGCACGGGCAGGGCTCTGACACATGGTGCTGTTTGTACATTAATTCAGGGACCTAACTAAAGAAAGCACAGACTACTGGTCAGAGCATCTAGGCTGGCAAAAAACGTCAGCCTAAGGTCACCGAACAAATGTGGGGTGGGGTGAAACCTGCCACCTCAGCATCTCTGCGCATCTCTTTCCTGGACACTTAAAGGTCATTAGAATCTATAACACTTCCAATGCTGGTGCTCAGGCGGACGAGAAGTGAGGCAGGAGGCTTTGGGACAATCAACCTCACCTGGACGCTGGTGGGGAGACGTTTTGCCCCTCGCCCCAGGTATCAGGGCTCCCACCACAGCATGAAGCAGTTACAAAAGAGGGGTCTGCACCCTCAACACCCCAAGAATGAGGAACGGAACAAAAAGCAGAGGAGGGGTTCGTCTCTGGCAACGTTCATTAAAAGTTCCTGGGAGATAAAAAGAGAATCTGGGCAATAAAATAAAGTCTTACCTGTTTTTCCTTTGTGCTTTGTCTAATTTAACGTGCTCCTAGGGTTCCGCATGCAGAGGTCCCACACCCGGCACTTCAGACCCGATTTCCTAGTGCAGAATGGCTGGGTCGACACCTCAGCTAGCAGAGTCCCATGCAGACTCCACGGCATAGAGCCTGAGCTGCAGCCAACCCAGCCCTCGAGAGCTCCATCCCCTAACTCCCACTGACGCTGCCGGGATCCCTACACAGCAGCCCAGCCCACAGCCCGTGGGGGAGTGCACGCTCTCACCTCTCCATTCGGTTTTCAAAATAATGTTTCCTTTGCTTCTGAACCAAACTCAGTCTTGATCTCTTGGCTCCAATGACACTGGGCTCGGGGACTCCTTTTGGGGTCCACTCTGGAGGATCAGTAACAGAAATTGAGAACATTGTAACTTCAATGAACAGATGTGTGAGCCAAACTGTAGTTAACATAGAGCAGTGTATAATGCTCGGGTAAAATAAGGTTTTTCTAAGACTTACATTTGATATTTCCATCACTTTACTATAAGCAAGTTCAGTGAAGATGTCTGTCTTATTTGTCAGGTCAACATTAGAGAAATGAAGTGATATATTTCCATGGATGTAAATCAAACACTCTTGGCTGAAGCTTCAATCTTGTTTTGAATGCTTTTCCATTGAAAAGGATACCTCTCTTTCAGCTCCCCCATTTCTGAGAAGTATAAAATCTTATAATTTATTATTACCAAAGGGGAAAGTTAGGAAAAGGGATAAATTAACAGTTTGGGATTAACACATACACACTGCTATGTATAAAATAGATCATCAACAAGGAATTACTGTATAGCACAGGGAACTACACTGAATATTTTGCAATAACCTATAAGGGGAAATAATCTGAAAAAGAATTGATATTTTTATTGACATCATCTATCAATGACAAATAAAATGTAACCTAAGCAAGGCCGATGGTGAGTGCTTCTGAACCTGAAGATTTCAATCATCTAAAATTTGGGCTCTGCCTATTTCCCAAGGCCCTTAATGGATGTACATGTAGCCGTAGCTTAAAAATTCCCCAGTTTGGGGTTCGGGGAGGCACTGATTTAGAAACATCCCTGGTGTTCCTCTTCCATGCACGGGACCCTTCCTACATTTAAAACATGCCTGTCACACCTAGAGGATGGTACACCGTTTGATCGGAAAGAGTTTGGAAAAGGCACCTCATCTCCTCATCGCCTGGTGCTCGGGTTCACCCCTCCAGCATCTTTCCTAACAATCTCCTCACTTGGGGATATCAGCACCGTCAACATCCTGTTGAACACAGTTTGGAATTTGTCCAGAGGATGAAGCGGAAGGATGAGAAAAATTTAGAGACAAGTCTTAGGTGTTTGGACAGGCACATGCCACTCTAATTTCCAATCCGGAAGACAACTACATCAAAGGCTAGAATTGCCCACGGAAACAGAATAGGGCTAGAGGAAATCCCGCTCTTTTGTGTCCAGTTTCCAAAAACACAAGTTGAAAAATGGAACTCGGGGGCATTAAAATTCATGAAACTGCAGAGTTGAAAATATCTATTGTCAAAAAATGTCTTGAGGTAAGTCACAGAAAAGGACTTGTAAGCAAGGGAGAGTGGCAGGAAACAGATTTAAAGAGGTAGAAAGGACTCCCCATTAAAGCACAAGAAAAGGGGCTGAACATCACCAATGTTGCACTTGGCCCAAAAGGGCGTATGCATTATTTTCTGAATATATTCAAGTAAAGGCCATACACACTTTTTATCCAACCAAACAGGTGGGCACTGGAAATCAATACTACAAAATGTATCACTTCACATCAGTCAGAAGGGCCATCCACATAAAGTGTAAACACCAGAAATACAGGACAGGGCGAGGAGAAAAGGGAGCCCTGTGAGGCTGATAGTGGAAATGTAATTTGCCAACGGCCACTCTGGAGAAGTGTATTGTGTTTGCTAAAACATCTGAAAACTGAGCTACAGAGCATAGGGCACTTGCACTCATGGGCGTATACCATGGGAAAAACAAAAATGGACAGTAAACAGGAACCACAACGTTTACCACCTCTCTGTTAAAAAGGGCCTCCACTTGGATATAACCTAAATGTCCCTGGAAGGATAAAATGGATAAAAGAGATGGGGTACTTATGTAGAGTGCAATATTACTCATCCCGAAATCAATGAAATAAGGCCAGTTGGAACAACTCTGGAGGAGTTACATACGATCATTCTAAGTGACACATGTCAGAAAGGAAAAGACACATATCATAAGATGTCACTTAAAGGTGGAATCAAAAATGGCTACACATGAAATAAACTACAAAACAGAAACATAGTCAAATATGTAGAAAATAGACATAAGGCTGCTAAATGGGAAAGGTGGGGAATGGTGAGGTATTATCCAGGAGGTTGAAATTAGCAAAGATACCATTACAAGTACCGAATTGAATAACTGGCAAGGCCTACACGGTACCTCAAAGAACTGAACTCAGTCCACTCAAGTCACTGGAAAATAATACATATGACTCGTAAGCATCTGAGAAAGAATTTATTGTTGTCACATAGTGCATGAATCAATTGCATGTACAGCAGCAAAAAACAGAGCTTTGAAAATCAGCTGTAACCAATATAAATTTAAAAATATTTATAAAAACAGTGAGACAGACAAAAATTCTTACAACTTTTGTTGAAGGGCTACAATGTAACATGGATTGAACACATGTAGACCCACAGCAGGATGATATATAAGGCTGGAAGCTATGCACGCTAAGAGATGTTAGAGAGGCTGGGTGAGGAAATGCAGACCTTTTAAAGTAATACTGCCTGGTACCCATTCCATGGGTCCCAAATCTGCAGTTTCAAGGGAATCTTCTGACAGGGAAAACATGCCTGGGAAACCGAGATGAATGTACACCGTGTGCTCAGGAAAGGTGTCTAAAATGCACCTCATTTTTGATCTCCTGGTGCTGGGGTTCGCCATTCCAGCCACATTACTAAAAAATCTCCCCACTTGGAGAATCAGCACCTTTAACCTCCTGTTTCACACAGTTTGCAATTTTTTGCAGAGGATAAATGGGAAGAGGAGGAACCAATGAGAGATTAGCTGTAGGAGTTTTGACAGGCACATGTCACTCTAATTTTCCATTAGGAAGAAGAATTAACCAAAGGCTCAGCCTGCCTCCACAGAACCAGAATAGGGCCGGAAGCAATCCAATGGTTTGGCAGTCAGCTCACAAAAAAAGCGAGTTGCAAAATGGAGCTCAGGAGCAGACAATTCAAAGACCTGCAAAGATATAAATGATAACCAACGTCCAAAAATATATTCAGGTAAGGCAACGAAGAGGTTCTGAATGAGAGGCAGAATTGCAGGAAACATTTTTCAAAAGGTAGATTGTACTCACATTTAAAGCATATGAAAAGCAGCAGAATTTCTAAAATGATGCAGTTGTGCAAAAGGGTGTATGCGTTCTTTTCGTGAATATCTTCAGGAAAAAAACACGTACAGAGTTTTTGGCTAACCAAGCAAGAGGGAAATGCAAATCCGCACAATAAAGAAGTCTCAATTTCCACTGCTCAGAAAGTCCATCCAAAAAATGTGTACAAATCAAAAATGCAGGAGAGGCCATGGAAAACAGGGAGACCAGTCACGCTGATGGGTGGGGTATAAATATCCAAGAGCTACTCTGAAGAAGTGTATGCTGTTTCCTAAAACATCTAAAATACAAAGCCACCGAGCAAAGGGGACTTCAACTCATGGACATATAACTTGGGAAGACTAAATATCAACAAGACACAGGCACCCCAAACTTTAGGGTTGCTCTGCATACAAGAACCTCAACTTCGGTACACCTAAAGTATCCCAGGAAAAAGAGAAATGCATAAAGAACTTGTGGTAATTTTGTACAACGGAATATCACTCAGACGTGAAATCAATGTCATAAGGCCAGTAGCAGCATAATGAGAGGATTTAGGTATGATGATTCTAAGGGAAATTAGTCACACAGAAAAATAATCTTATCATAAGATATCACTTACAGAGGGAATGTCAACATCACAACACATGAACTGAATTAGGAAAGAGAGCAGCGTCTCACATTTAGAAAACACTCTTATGCCTCCTTAAGGGGAAAGGAGAGGTGGGGTGATGCATAAAACCAGAGTTTGATATTAGCACAGGTACCATTCCATAAACCAAATACAGAATAGACAAGACCGACACCTTCCTCAGTGAACAGGATCCAAAACCCCTATTCCCCACAGAGGAATATATCTGATTAGTAAGAATCTTAAAACCTATGTATTGATATGCCTCTGTAAGGGAATCAATTGTGTCTAGACCATCATAAACACGACAGTGAAAATCAGCTCAACCCCATTATAAAAATGAATTTCAAATAGAAAACAAAAAAAAACAGCGAAATTCTTATCCAATTCCTTCAGGGGTTCTGATGAAACATAGAATGACCCTATCTGCAAAGACAGCTGGATGAGACATAAGGCTGGACACTTGGGACTGGGAGGACTGGTGAGATTGGGAGAGAAAATGCAGACCCTTTAAAGTAGTAATGCATGTCACCATTCCATGAGTCCCAAATTTCCAGGTAGAAGGGAATATCACTACAGTTATAACATATATGGGAAACCTAGAGAATGGACACCCTGTGATGGTGAAAGGTTTCTGAAAGTCTCCTACTTTTTCCTCTCCTTGTGCTACAGTTTGGCATTCCAACAACTTTACTATCAATCTCCCAACATAGGAGAGTCATCCCCTATAACCTCCTGGTTCGCACAGTTTGCTAATTGTGCAGAGGATGAAAGGGAAGAGGGAGAACCAATCAGAGAGTAGATGTAGGCATTTGGATGGATACATGTCACTGTAAATTCCCGTCAGGAAGAAGAATTAACCAAAGCCTCAGCCACACACAGGGAACCAGTATAGCCACCCCTGGAACCAGTACATGTCCTGAAGCAAAATTGTGGATTTGCGGTCAGCTCCCAATAATGGGATTTGAAAATTGGAACTCACGGGCAAAGCAAATCAAAAACCTGCAGAGTTATAAAGGACTACTCTCTTCCAAAAATCTGTTGAGGGAAGGCAACAAAGTGGACTTGAAAATGTGGCAGAATTGCACAAAACATATTTCAAGAGGTAAATTGGAATCGCCTTTAAAGCACTGGAAAGCCATCACAACTTCGAGAATGATGCACTTGGCTAAAAACAGCGTATGACTTTTCTCCTGAATATATTCAGGAGAAAAGGCATAGGCCCGTTTTGGCCAATCAAGCACGTGTGCAATGCAAATCCACACTACAAAGAACTGTCACTTCCCACCAGTCAAAAAGGACATCCGAAAATCTGTAAAAACCAGAAAGGCAAGATAGAGATGACAAGGGCATAAAGCAATATGATCCCAAGGGTCATGGAGGATTGTGATGACAAGTGCAAGGAGCATTGTGATGACAAGATTATGTATCATTTTGCTGTCAAAGGCATTGTGATGACAAGGTTCATGGAGCACTGTGATGACAAGCGTCATGGAGCATTGTGATTACAGGGTTCATGGAGCATTGGGATGACAAGGGCATGGAGCATTTTGATGACAAGATTCCCGGATCATTGTGTTGTCAGGGTTCGTGGAGCGTTGTGATGACAGTGGTCATGGAGCATTGTGATGACAGAGGTCATGGAGCATTGTGATGAGAACGTCATGGATCATTGGCCTGAAAATGTTCATGGAGTAATGTGATGACAGGGGTCAAGGAGCATTGTGATGACAAGGTACTGGAGCATTGTGATGAGAAGACCATGGAGCCATGTGATGAAAGTTCTCATGGAGCATTCTGATGAAAAGGGTCATGGAGCATTGTGATTACAGGGGTCTTGGAGCATTGTGATGACAAGGGCATGGAACATTGGGATGAGAATGTCATGGAGCGTTCTGATGACATGCATCATGGAGCTTTGTGATGACAAGGGCATGGAGCATTGTGATTACAGGGGTCTTGGAGCACTGTGAAGAAAAGGGCATGTAACATTGTGATGAAAAAGGCAAGGAGCCTTGTCATGACAGGGTTCAAGGAGCATACTGATGACAAGTGTCAGGGACCATTGTGATGACAAGGGTATTGAGCATTGTGATGACAAATGTTATAGAGCATTGTGATTAGAAGACCATGGATAATTGTGATGACAAGCGTTATGGGGAGCTGTGATGATAAGTGTTAGGGAATATTGTGATCACTAGGATTGGGAGCATTGTGATGACAGAGGTCATAGAGCATTTTGATTTCATTGTGACGACAATAGCATGAAGCATTATGATGATGCACATTGGTGCATTGTGATGACAGCGTTCATGGAGCATTGAGATGAAAAGGGGCATGGAGCATTATGATTACAGGAGTCTAGGTTCATTGTGATGAAAAGGGCTTGGAATATTGTTCTGAAATGTTTCATGGATTATTGTGATGAGAGGGGGCAAGGAGCACTGTGATAACAAGGGCACAGAACACTGTGATACATGGTTCTTGGAGGATTGTAATGACAAGCACTTGGAGCATTGTGAGAAGAATGGCATCGAGCATTGTGATGAAAAGCATCATGGATCCTGTGATGACAAGGGCTTGGAACAATGTGATGAGAGGTTTTTGGAGCATTGTGATGATAATGGCATGGAGCATTGTGATGCCAAGGGTCATGGAGTTTTGTGATGACAAAGGTCATGGAGCATTTTGATGACAAGGGTGTGGTGCATTCTCTTGTGAAGGGGAGGGGGCATTGTGATGACAGATTCATGGAGCAATTTGATGAAAAGTGTCATGGAACATTTTGATGACAGGGGTTATGGAACATTGTGATGTCAGGAGTCATGGAACATTTTCATGACGGTGTTGTGGACCATTGTGATGACAGGGGAGTGGGTGTATTGTGATGACTAGTGAGGGAACATTTTTATATCGTTCGTGAGAGAGCATTTTGATAAGAAGTGCATGGAGCATTGTGATGACAAGTTTTATGGAGCATTGTGATGACAAGGTTGTGGAGAATTGTGATGACAAGCACATGGCGCATTGTGATGACATGGGTCATGGAGCACAGTGCTGACAAAGGCATGGAGCACTGTTATGACAAGGGTCAACGAGCATTGTGATGAAAATTTCATGGAGCATTTTGGTGACAAAGGTCACAGAGCCTTGTGATGACGAGGGCATGGACCATTGTGATGACAAAGGTCATGAAGCATTGTGATGACTGGAGTCACGGAGCATTGTGATGACAGGGGTCATAGATCATTGTGATGAAAAGGCAATGAGCATTGTGATGACAGGGGCATGGAGCGTTGTGATGACAAGTGTTATGGAACATTGTGATCACAAGGGTTTGGAGCATTGTGATGATAGAAGTCATGGATCATTTTGATTTCAAGGAGCATGGAGCATTTTGATGACAAGTGCATGAAGCAATGTGATCCCAAGGTTCATGGAGGTTTGTGATGACAATGGTAAGGGAGTATTGTGATGACAAGCAAATGGAGCATTGTGATGACAAGGTCATGTAGCATTTTGCTGACACAGGCATGGAGCATTGTGATGAAAAGGGTCATGGAGCACTGTGATGAGAAGCATCATGGATCATTGTGATTACAGGGGTCATGGAACTTTGGGATGGCAAGGGCATGGATCTTTGTGATGACAAGTGTCATGGAGCATTGGGCTGAAAATGTTCATGGAGCAATGTGATGACTAGGGAATGGAGCATTGTGATGAAAAGAGTCCAGGATCACTGTGTTGTCAGGGGTCATGGAGCGTTGTGATGACAGTAGTCATGGAGCATTGTGATGATAGGGATCATGAAGCATTGTGATGAGAAGTTCCTGGAGAATTGGACTGAAAATGTTCACGAAGTATTGTGAGGACAGGGGTCATGAAGCATTGTGATGACTAGGGAATGGAGCACTGTGATGAAAAGTTCCTGGAGCACTGTGATGAGAAGACCATGAAGCCTTGTAATAACAAGTCTCATGGAGCATTCTGATGAAAAGGGGCATGGAGTATTGTGATTACCGGGGTCTTGGAGCATTACGATGACAAGGGCATGGAGCACTGTGATTACTGGTGTCTTGGAGCATTGTGATGAAATTGGCATGGATCATTGTTATGAAAATGGTATGGAGCCTTGTCATGACAGGGTTCCAGGAGCATACTGATGACAAGTGTCAGGGAGCATTGTGATGAGAAGAACATGGATAATTGTGATGATGAGCCTCATGGGGCATTGTGATGATAAATGTTATAGGACATTGTGATCACAAGGATTTGGAGCATTGTGATGAGATAGATCATCGAATATTTTGATTTCATTGTGATGACAATAGCCTGAAGCATTATGATGGTGGGCATGGTGCATTTTGATGACAGGGTTCTTGGAGCATTGAGATGCAAAGGGGCATGGAGCATTGTGATTAGAGGGTTCATGGAGCATTGTGATGACAATGGCATGGAGCATTGAGATGCCAAGGGTCATGGAACTTTGTGATGACATAGGTTATGGAGCATTTTGATGACAAGGGCGTTTTGCATTGTGATGAGAAGGGCAGGGAGCATTGTGATTACAGGGTCATAGAGCAATTTGATGAAAAGGGTCATGGAATATTTTGATGACAGGGGTTATGGAACATTGTGATGTCAGGGGTCATGGAGCATTTTGATGAAAAGGATCATGGAGAATTATGATGATAGCGGTTATGGAAGATTGTGATGTCAGGGGTCATTGAGCATTTTGAGGAAAAGTGTTATGGAGCATTTTGATGACAGGGTTTATGGAACATTGTGATGTCAGGGGTCATAGAACTTTGTGATGTTAAGTGCATGTAGCACTGCAAAGACAGGAGTCATGGAAAATTGTGATTACAGGGGTGAGGGAGTATTGTGATGAATAGTGATGTAGCATTGTGATATCAGTGGTGAGAGAGCATTTTGAAGAAAAGTGCATGGAGAATTGTGATGACAAGTTTTATGGAGCATTTTGGTGTCAAGATTGTGGAGCACTGTGATGAGAAGCGCAGGGTGTATTGTGATGACATGGGTCATGGAGCATTGTGCTGAGAAAGGCATAGAGCATTGTGATGACAAGGGTCAAAGAGCATTGTGATGAAAAGTTCATGGAGCATTGTGGTTAAATATATCACAGAGACTGTTGATGACGAGGGCATGGACCATTGTGATGACAAAGGTCATGAAGCATTGTGATGAATGGAGTCATGGAGCACTGTGATGACAGGGGTCATGGAGCATTGTGATAACAAGGGCATGGAGCATTGTGATGACAAGGGAATGTAGCTTTGGATTAATAACTTTCATGGATTATTGTGATGACAGTTGGAATGACGCATTGTGATGACAAGGGCAAGGAGCATTGTGATGAACATGTCATGCATTATTGTGAAGACAGGTGTCAGGGAGCATTGTGATGACATATGTAATGGCCCATTGTGATGAAAATGGCATGGATCATTGTGAAGCCAAGTGTCATGGAGGATTCTGATGACAAAGGTAATGGAGCATTGTGATGACAATGGCTTGGAGCATAGTGATGACAATGGTCACTGAGCATTGTGTTGACAGGTGCATGGAGAATTGTGATGAAAAGGGTCATGGAGTATTCTAATGACAAGCTTGTGGAGTATTTTGATGACAATGGCATGGAGCATTGTGATGAAAAAGGCATGGGGCATTGTGATGACAAGTGTATTGAGAATTGTGATGACAAATGTCATGGAGCATTGTGATGAAAAGGGCATGGAGTATTGTGATGACAGGCATCATGGATCGTTGTGATGACAAGTGTTATGGAACATTGTGATCACAAGGGTTTGGAGCATTGTGATGACAGAGGTCATGGATCATTTTGATTTCAAGGAGCATGGAGCATTGTGATGACAAGGGCATGAAGCAATGTGATCCCAAGTTTCATGGAGGATTGTGATGACAATGGTAATGGATTATTGTGATGACAAGTGCATAGAGCATTGTCATGACAATGTCATGTAGCATTTTGCTGACAAAGGCATGGATCATTGTGATGACAGGTGTCATGGAGCACTGTGATGACAAGAGTCACGGAGCATTGTGAATACAGGGGTCATGGAGCATTGGGATGACAAGGGCATGGATCATTGTGATGACAAGGGTCATGGAGAATTGGGCTGAAAATGTTCATGGACAATTGTGATGACTGGGGTCATGGAGCATTTTGATGAGAAGGTCATGGAGCATTGGGCTGAAAATATTCATGGAGTATTGTGATGACAGGGATCATGGAGCATTTTGATGACAAGTTCCTGGAGCACTTTTATGAGAAGACAATGGAGACTTGTGATGACAAGTCTCATGGAGCATTCTGATGAAAAGGGACATGGAGAATTGTGATTACAGGGGTCTTGGAGCATTGTGATGACAAGGGCATGGAGCATTGTAATGAGAAGTCCATGGAGCATTCTGATGACATGCGTCATTGAGCTTTTTGATGACAAGGGCATGGAGCATTGTGATTACTGTGGTCTTGGAGCATTGTGATTAAAAGGGCATGGAGCATTGTGATGACAAGTGTCATGGAGCTTTGTGATGACAAGGGAATGGAGCAATGTGATGAGAGGGTTCATGGAGCATTGTGATGACAATGACATGGAGCATTGTGATGCCAAGGGTAATGGAGCTTTGTGATGACAAAGGTAATGGAGCATTTTGATGACATGTGCATGGTGCATTGTGATGAGAAGGGCAGGGAGTATTTTGATGACAGGGTCATGCAGCAATATGATGAAAAGTGTATTGGAACATTTTGATGACAGGGGTTATAGAACATTGTGATGTCAGGGGTCATGGAACATTGTGATGATAAGGGGATGTAGCAGTGTGATGACAGGGGTCATGGGACATTGTGATTACAGGGGTGAGGGTGTATTGTGACGACTAGTGATGGAACACTGTGATATCACTGGTGAGAGAGCATTTTGATGGGAAGTGTATGGAGCATTGTGATTTCAAGGTTTATGGAGCATTGCAATGACAAGTTTCTGGACCGTTGTGATGAAAAGCGAATGGCACATTGTGATGACAAGGGTCATGGAACATTTTTCAGACAAAGGCATGGATTATTGTGATGACAATGGTCAGGAGCATTGTGATGAAAACGGCATGGGGAATTCTGATGAAAAAGGCATGCAGCCTTTTCGTGACAGGCTTCAAGGAGCATTCTGATGACAAGTGTCAGGGAGCATTGTGATGACAAGTGTACTGAGCATTGTGATGACAAACGTCATGGAGCATTGTGATGAAAAGGGCATGGAATTTTGTGATGACAGGCATCATGGAGCATTGTGATGACAAGTGTTATGGAACATTGGAATCACAAGGGTTTGGAGCATTGTGATTGCAGAGGTCATGGATCATTTTAATTTCAAGGAGCATGGAGCATTGTGATGACAAGGGCATGAAGCAATGTGATCCCAAGGTTCATGGAGGATTGTGATGACAATGGAAATGGAGTATTGTGATGACAAGCACATAGAGCATTGCAATGACAAGGTCATGTCGCATTCTGCTGACAAAGGCATGGAGCATTGTGATGACAGGTGTCACGGAGCAGTGTGATGACAAGCGTCACGGAGCATTGTGAATACAGGGGTAATGGAGCATTGGGATGACAAGGGCATGGATCATTGTGATGACAATGGTCATGGAGCATTGGGCTGAAAATATTCATGGAGTATTGTGATGACAGAGGTCATGGAGCATTGTGATGACAGAGGTCATGGAGAATTTTGATTCCATTGTGCTGACAATAGCTAGAAGCATTATGATGATGGGCATGATGCATTGTGATGACAGGGTTCATGGAGCATGGAGATGAACAGGAGCATGGAGCATTGTGATTACAGGGGTCTTGGAGCACTGTGATGACAAGGGCATGGAGCAATTTGAGGAGAAGGCCGTGGAACATTCTGATGACATGTGTCATGGAGATTTGTGATGACAAGGGAATGGAGCATTGTGATTACAGGGGTCTTGGAACATTGTGATGACAAGTGTCATAGAGCCTTGTGATGACATGGCAATGGAACATCGTGATGGAAGTGGTAACGGAGCATTGTTATCACAGGGGTAATGGAGCATTGTGATGAGAAGGGCATGGAGCATTGTGATTACAAGGTTTATGGAGCATTGCAATGAGAAACATGTGGATCGATGTGATGAAATGTGGGTGGCATATTGTGATGAAAAGTGTCATGGTGCATTTTTCTGACAAAGGCATGGAGCATTGTGATGACAAGGGTCACGGAGCATTGTGATGAAAAGTTCATGCAGCATTGTGGTTACAAAGGACAAAGAGTCTTGTGATGACGCGGGCATGGACCATTGTGATGACAAATGTTATGAAGCATTGTGATGACTGGAGTCACGGAGCATTGTGATGACAGCGGTCATGAAGCATTGTGATGACGGGTCAAGAAGCATTGTGATAACAAGTGCATGGATCATTGTGATTACAGGGGCATGGAGCATTCATCTGACAAGTCTCATAGATTATTGTGATGACAGTGGACATGGTGCATTGTGATGACAAGGGCATGGATCATTGTGATGAGAAGGTCATGGAGTATTGTGAAGACAGGTGTCAGGGAGCATTGTGATGATATATGTCATGGTCCATTGCGATGACAATAGCAGGGAGCATTGTGATGCCAAATGTAATGTAGGTTTTTGATGTCAAATATAATGGAGCACTGTGATGACTTGGGCTTGGAGCATTATGATGACAAGGGCCATTGAGAATTTTCAGGACATGGTCATGAAGCATTTTGATGACAATGTCCTAGAGCATTGTGATGAGAAAAACACGGAGCCTTGTGATGACAAATCTCATGGAGCATACTGATGAAAATGGACATGGACCAATGTGATTACAGGCGTCCTGGAACATTGTGATGACATGTGCATGGAGCATTGTGAGGAGAAGGCCAAGAGCATTCTGAAGACATGCGTCATTGAGGTTTGTGATGACAGGGGCATGGAGCATTGTGATTACTTGGGTCTTGGAGCATTGTGATGAAAATGGCATGGATCATTGTGATGAAAACGGCATGGAGCCTTGTCATGACAGGTTTCAAGGAGCATACAGACAACAAGTGTCAAGGAGCATTTTGATGACAAGTGTATTGAGCATTGTGGTGACAAAGGTCATTGAGCATTGTGATGAGAAGACCATGGATAATTGTGATGACAACAGTCATGGGGCATTGTGATGACAAGTGTTTTGGAATATTGTGATCACAAGGGTTTGGAGCATTGTTATGACAGAGGTCATGGAGCATTTTGATTTCATTGTGATGACAATAGCATGAAGCATTATGATGATGGGCATGGTGCACTGTGATGACACGGTTCATGGATCAGTGAGATGAAAAGTGGCATGGAGCATTTTGATTACACGGGTCTTGGAGCATTGTGATGATAAGGGTATTGGAGCCTTGTGATGACAAGGCCATGGAACATCGTGATGGCAGGGGTCATGGATCATTCTTATGACAGGGGAAATGGAGCATTGTGATGGCATGGGCATGGAGCATTGTGATGAGAAGGCCATGGAGCATTCTGATGACATGTGTCATGGAGATTTTGACGACAAGTCATGGAGCAATGTGATGAGAACCATCATGGAGCATTGTGATGACAATGACATGGAGCACTGTGATGCCAAGGGTCATGAATATTTGTGATGACAAAGGTCATGGAGCATTTTGATGACAAGGGCGTTGTGCATTGTGATGAGAAGGGTAGGGAGCATTGTGATGACATGGTCATGGAAAATTTGATGAAAAGGGTCATGCAACATTTTGATGACAGTTGTTATGGAACATTGTGATGTCAGGGGTCATCGAACATTGTGATGATAAGTGCATGTAGCATTGTAAGGACAGGAGTCATGGCACATTTTGATGACAGGGATGAAGGAATATTGTGTCGAATAGTGATGTAACATTGTGATATCAGTGGTGTGAGAGCATTTTGATGAGAAGTGCATGTAGCATTGTGATGACAATTTCATGGAGCATTGTGATGACATGATTGTGGAGCACTGTGATGACAAGCGCATGGTGCATTGGAATGAAATGTGTCATGGAGCATTATGCTGACAAGCGCCTGGAGCATTGTGATGACAAGGGTCATGGTGCATTGTGCTGAGAAAGGCATAGAGCATTGTGATGACAAGGGTCAAAGAGCATTGTGATGAAAAGTTCATGTAGCATTGTGGTTAAAAAGGTCACAGAGACTGCTGATGACGAGGGCATGGACTATTGTGATGACAAAGGTCATGAGGCATTGTGATGACTGGAGACATGGAGCATTGTGATAACAAGGGCATTGCGCATTGTGATGACAAGGGCATGGAGCATTGGTCTAATAAGTTTCATGGATTATTGCGATGACAGTTGGAAAGGTGCATTGTGATGACATGTGTACTGAGCATTGTGATGACAAAAGTCATGGTGCATTGTGATGAGAAGACCATTGATAATTGTGATGATGAGCGTCATGGGGCATTGTGATGACAAGTGTTATGGAACGTTGTGATCACAAGGGTTTGCAGCATTGTGATGACAGAGGTCATGGAGCATTTTGATTTCATTGTGATGACAATAGCATGAAGCATTATGATGATGGGCATGGTGCATTGTGATGACAGCGTTCATAGAGCATTGTGATGAAAAGTGGCATGGAGCATTGATCTAACAAATTTCATGGATTATTGTGATAAGAGTGGGCATGACACATTGTAATGACAAGGGCATGGAGCACTGTGATGACAAGGTCATGGATTTTTGTGAAGAAAGGTGTCAGGGAGCATTGTGATGAAATATGTCATGTTCCAGTTTGATGACAATATCATGGAGCATTGTGATGCCAAGTGTCATGGAGGATTGCTGTGAAAAAGTAAAGCAGCATTGTGATGACAAGAGCATGAGCCACTGTGATACCAAGGGCCATTGATAATTTTAATGTCCAGGTCGTGAAACATTGTGATGAAAAGCGCATGGAGCTTCCTATGACAGGGGTCATGGAGCATTGCGATGACAATTGCATGGAGTATTGTGATGACAAGAGCATATAATATTTTGATGTGAAGTGCCATGGAGCATTGTAATGACAAGGACGTGGAGAACTGTGAGGACAAGGGACATTGAGCTTTGAGATGACAAGGCATGGAACATGGTGATGGCAAAACCGTGGAGCATTGTGATGAGAAGACCTTGGGAAATTGTGGTGTCGAGCATCATGGAGCACTGTAATGACCAGGGGCATGAAGCATTGTGATGACAGGTGTCAGGGATCATTGTGATGACAGGTGTCATGGAACAATGTGATGACAAGGGCATGGAGCATTGTGATGACAAGTGCATGGAGCATTGTGATGACAAGTGCATGGAGCATTGCAATGTGAAGTGCATGGATAATTGTGATACAAGAGCATGTAACATTTTGATGAGAAGTGTCTTGTAGCATTGTGATGACAAGGACGTGGAGAATTGTGATGACAAGGGACATGGAGCATTGTGATAACCAGGGCATGGAGCATTGTGATGACAGGGGTCATGGAGCATTATTATGACAAGGGACATGGTGCATTCTGACATAAGATATCACTTATGAAGGGAAGGTAAACATGGCTACATATGAACTGAATAAGGGAAGAGAACAGAGTCTCAGATTTAGAAAACACTCTAACGCTTGCTTAAGGGGAAAGAGATGTGGGGAGATGCACAAAACAAAAGTTTTATATTAGCACAGGTACCGTTCCATAATCCAAAAACATAAGAGACAAGCCCTACTCTTTCCTCAGTGAACAGAACTCAACATTCTTATTCCCCGCAGAGAAATATATCTGATTAGTAAGTACTTTAAAACCTATGTATTGATATGTCTCCATAAGGGAACTAAGTGTGTCTAGAACCACATAAACATGGAAGTGAGAATCAGCTCAAACCCACTATAAAAATGAATTTCAAAACAATACATACAAACAGTAAGATTCTTACACAATACCTTCAGGGGTTCTGATGAAACCTGGAATGACCCTATCTACAATGAAAGCTGGATGTGGCATAAGGCTGGTCACTTGGGACTGAGAGGATTGGTGAGATTGGGTGAAAAAATGCAGACCCTGTAAAGCAATAATGCCTGCCAGGCATTCCATGTTTCCCAACTCTCCAAGTAGAAGGGAATATCACTATAGTTATAACATGTATGGGAACCTAGAGAATGGAAACCATCTGATGGTGAAAGGTTTCTAAAACTCTACTACTTTTTTCTCTCCTTGTGCTCCAGTTTCACATTCCAACTGCTTTACTATCAATCTCCCAACTTGGAGAGTCAGCCCCTATAACCTCCTGGTTCGCACAGTTGGCAAATTGTGCAGAGGACATAAGGGAAGAGAGAGAACCAATGAGACAGTAGCTGTAGGCATTTGGACGGCCACATTTCACTCTAATTTCCCGTCACGAAGAGGAATTAACCAAAGACTCAGCCTGCCCCGCCCAGAACCAGTATAGGTCCAGAAGCAAAACGGTGGATTTGCGGTCAGCTCACAAAAACGCGAGTTGAAAAATGGAGGTCAGGGCCACAGCAATTCACTAACCTGCAGAGTTCTAAAGGACTACTCTCTTCCAAAAATCTGTTGAGGGAGAGCAACGAGGCGGAAGTGAAAATGAGGAAGAATAGCATGAAACAGATTTCAAGAGGTACATTGGAATCGCCTTTAAACACAGGAAAAGCATCACAACTTCGAAAATTATGGAAATGGCCATAAAGGGCATATGTGTTTTCACGTGAATATAATCAGAAGAAAACGCATAGGCCCTTTTCGGCCAAGCAAGCAAGCGGGCAATGCAAATCTGCACTACAAAGAAGTATCACTTCCCACCAGTCAAAAGGGACATCCGCAAAATGTGTAAAAACCAGAAAGGCAAGACAGGCCCTGGAGAACAAGGAGCCTTGTTATGCTGATGGGCGGGATGTAAATTGTCAACTGCCTCTCTGGAGGAGTGCATTGTGTTCCCTAAAACAAGTAAACAACAGAGCTACAGAGCCAAGGGCACTTCCAGTCTAGGGAATATACCATGGGAAAACTGAAAATCAATAAGACAGATCCACAACAAAATTCAAGGCTGCACTGCTTACAAAAACTTCAACTTGGGTACACCTTAAATATCCCAGGAAAGACAAAAATGGTTCAATAAATTGTGGTACTTACGTATGATGGAATATCCCTCAGCCATCAAATCAATGTCATAAGGCCAGTAGCAGTTAAATGAGTGGATTCAGGTATGATGATTCTAAGTGAAATAAGTCACACAGAAAAAGAAACTTATCATAAGATATCAATTATGAAGATCCTGTAAACATGGCTACACATGAACTGAGTTAGGAAAGAGAAGGGAGTCTCACATTTAGAAAACACCCTTATGCCTTCTTAAGGGGGAAGGAGAGGAGGGGTGATGCATAAAACCAGAGTTTGATACTACAACAGGTACAGTTCCAAAAACCAAATACAGAATAGACAAGCCCTACAACTTCCTCAGTGAAAGGGACTCAACACTCCATATTCAACGCAGAGTAATATATCTTACTACTAAGAATCTTAAAAGCTATGTATTGTTATGTCTCCGTAAGGGAATCAAGTGTGTCTAGACTGGCATAAACATGATAGTGAGAATCAGCTCAAACCCACTATAAAAAGGAATTTCAAAAACAAACAAAAAAAACAGGGAAATTCCTTACAGTTCCTTCAGGGTCTCTGATGAAACCTGGAATGACCCTATCTACAATGACAGATGGATGTGGCATAAGGCTGGACACTTGGGACAGAAAGGATTGGTGAGATTGGGTGAGCAAATGCAGACACTTTAAAGCAATAATGAGTGGCACATATTCCATGGGTCCCAACTCTCCAGGTTGAAGGGAATATTACTATAGCTCTAACATGTATGAAAAACCTAGAAATTGGACACACTGTGAATACAAAAGGTCTCTAAAACTCAACAAATAGTCCCTCTCCTTGTGTTCCAGTTTGATTTTCCAAATGCTTTACTATCAATCTGCCAACTTGGAGAGACAGCCCCTTTAACCTCCTGGTTCTCACAGGTGGCCAATTTGGCAGAGGATGAAAGGGAAGAGGGAGAAGCAATGAGAGAGTAGCTGTTAGGCATTTGGCTGGGCACACGTCACTCTAATTTTCCGGCCGGAAAAAGAATTAACCGATGTCTCAGCCACCCACCGGACACCAGTATAGGTCCAGAACCAAAATTTCGACTTGCATTCAGCTCACAAAAAACGAGATGAAAAATGAAGCTGAGTGGCACAGCAATTCACCAACTGGCAGAGTAGTAAAGGACAATTCTAGTACAAAAATCTGTTGAGGGAAGGCAACGAGGCGGACTTGAAAACGAGGCAGAATAGCAGGAAACAGATTTCAAGTGGTACGTTGGAATCACCTTTAAAGCACAGGAAGAGGGGCACAACTTCGACTATGCTGCACTTGGCCAAAAAGGGCGTATGTGTTTTCGCCTGAATATATTCAGGAGAAAACGCATACGCCCTTTTTGGCCAAGCAAGCAAGCGGGCAATGCAAATCTGCACTACAAAGAAGTATCACTTCCCACCAGTCAAAAGGGACATCCACAAAATCGATAATAACCAGAAAGGCAAGACAGGCCCTGGAGAACAGGGAACCTTCTTATGCTGATGGGTGGGATGTAAATTGACAACTGCCTCTCTGGAGGAGTGCATTGTGACCCCTAAAACAAAAATACAACCGAGCTACAGAGCCAAGGGCACTTCCAGTCTAGGGAATATACCTTGGGAAAACTGAAAATCAATATGACAGAGCCACCCCAAAATGTAGGGCTGCACTGCTTCCAAGAACCTCAACTTGGGTACACCTTAAATATCCCAGGAAAGATAAAAATGGTTCAAAAAATTGTGTTACTTACACACGATGGAATATCTCTCAGCCAAGAAATCAATGTCATAAGACCAGTAGCAGCAAAATGAGTGGATTCAGGTACGATGATTCTAAGTGAAATAAGTCACACAGAAAAAGAAACTTATCATAAGATATCACTTATGAAGATCCTGTAAACATGGCTACACATGAACTGAGTTAGGAAAGCGAACAGAGTCTCACATTTAGAAAACACTCTTATGCCTGCTTAATGGGGAAGGAGATGTGGGGTGATGCATAAAACCAGAGTTTGATATAAACACAGGTACCGTTCCAAAAACCAACTATGGAATAGACAAGACCTACACCTTCCTCAGTGAAAGGGACTCAAAACCCCATATTTCCCACAGAGGAATATATCTGACTAGTAAGAATCTTAAAACTTATGTATTGATATGTCTCCATAAGGGAATCAAGTGTGTCTAGGCTGGCATAAACATGGCAGCGAGAATCATTCAACCCCACTATAAAAAAAATTTTAAAACCAAAAAAAAAAGGTAAATTCTTTACAATTACTTCAGGGTCTCTGATGAAACCTGGAATGACCCTATCTACAACGACCGCTGGAGGTGGCATAAGGCTGGACACATGGGACTGAGAGGATTGGTGAGATTGTGTGAGCAAATGCAGACCCTTTAAAGCAATAATGCATGGCACACATTCCATGGGTCCCAACTCTCCAGGTTGAAGGGAATATTACTACAGCTATATCATGTACGGGAAACCTAGAGAATGGACACACTGCGAATACGAAAGGTCTCTAAAACTCAATGAACAGACCTTCTCGTGGTGCTACGCTTTGACTTTCCAACTGCTTTACTATCAATCTCCCAGCTTGAAGAGACAGCTCTTTAACATCCTGGTTCACACAGGTTTCCAATTTCGTAGAGGATGAAAGGGAAGAGGGAGAACCAATGAAAGAGTAGCTGTTAGGCATTTGGACGGGCACTTATCACTCTTATTCCCCGGGAGGAAGAAGAATTAACTAAAGTCTCAGCCACCCACCAGGAACCAGTATAAGTGCTGAACCAAAATATTGGACTTGTGTTCAGCTCACAAAAAACGAGTTAAATAATTGAGCTCAGGTCACAGCATTTCACAAACAGGCAGAGTAATAAAGGACAACTATCGAACAAAAATCTGTTGAGGGAAGGCAACGAGGTGGACTTGAAAGCAAGGCAGAATTGCAGGAAACAGATTTCAAGAGGTATGTTGAAATCGCCTTTAAAGCACAGGAAGAGGGGCACAACTTCGACAATGATGCACTTGGCCAAAAAGGGTGTATGCGTTTTCTCCAGAATATATTCAGGAGAAAACGCATACGCCCTTTTTGGCCAAGCAAGCAAGCGGGCAATGCAAATCTGCACTACAAAGAAATATCACTTCCCACCGGTCAAAAGGGACATCCACAAATGTGTAAAAACCAGAAAGGCAAGAGAGGCCCTGCAGAACTGGGAGCCTTGTTATTCTGATGGGCGGGATGTAAACTGCCAACTGCCTCTCTGGAGGAGTGCAATGTTTTCCCTAAAACAAATAAACAACAGTGCTACAGATCCAAGGGCACTTCTAGTCTAGGGAATATACCTTGGGAAAACTGAAAATCAATAAGACAGAGCCACCCCTATATTTAGGGCTGCACTGCTTACAAGAACCTCAACGTTGTTACACCTTAAATATACCAGGAAAGATAAAAATGGTTCAAAAAATATTGGTATTTACATACGATGGAATATCCCTCAGCCATGAAATGAATGTCATAAGACCAGTAGCAACAAAATGAGTGCATTCAGGTACGATGATTCTAAGTGAAAAAAGTCACACAGAAAAAGAAACTTATCATAAGATATCACTTATGTAGGTCCTGTAAACATGGCTACACATGAACTGAGTTAGGAAACAGAACAGAGTCTCACATTTAGAAAACACTCTTATGCCTGCTTAATGGGGAAGGAGAGGTGGGGTGATGCATAAAACCAGAGTTTGATATAAGCACTGGTACTGTTCCAAAAACCAACTATGGAATAGACAAGACATACACCTTCCTCAGTGAAAGGCACTCAAAACCCCATATTTCCTGCAGAGGAATATATCTGACTAGTAAGAATCTTAAAACCTATGTATTGATATGTCTCCGTAAGGGAATCAAGTGTGTCTAGGCTGGCATAAACATGACAGCGAGAATCAGCTCAAACACACTATAAAAAAAGATTTGAAAAACAAAAAAAAAGGTAAATTCTTTACAATTACTTCAGGGTCTCTGATGAAACTTGGAATGACCCTATCTACAACGACAGCTGGATGTGGCATAAGGCTGGACACATGGGACTGAGAGGATTGGTGAGTTTCGGTGAGCAAATGCATACCCTTTAACGCAATAATGCATGGCACCCATTCCATGGGTCCCAACTCTCCAGGTTGAAGGGAATATTACTACAGCTATAATATATACGGGAAACCTAGAGAATGGACACACTGTGAATACGAAAAGTCTCTAATACTCAACGAATAGACCCTCTCGTGCTGCTACGCATTGACTTTCCAAATGCTTTACTATCGCCCAGCTTGAAGAGAGAGCACCTTTAACCTCCAGGTTCGCACAGGTCGTCAATTAGGCAGAGGATGAAAGGGAAGAGGGAGAACCAATGAAAGAGTAGCTGTTAGGCATTTGGACGGGCACATGTCAGTCTTATTTCCCGGGAGGAAGAAGAATTAACTAAAGTCTCAGCCACCCACCGGGAACCAGTATAGGTCCTGAACCAAAATATTGGACTTGCGTTCAGCTCACAAAGAACTAGTTCAATAATTGACCTCAGGGGCACAGCAATTCACAAACAGGCAGAGTAATAAAGGACAACTCTCGCCCAAAAATCTGTTGAGGGAAGGCAATGAGGCGGACTTGAAAGTGAGGCAGTATAGAAGGAGACAGATTACAAGAGGTATGTTGGAATCGCCTTTAAAGCACAGGAAGAGGGGCACAACTTCGACAATGATGCACTTGGCCAAAAATGGCGTGTGGGTTTTCTCCTGAATATATTCAGGAGAAAACACATACGCCCATTTTGGCCAAGCAAGCAAGCGGGCAATGCAAATCTGCACTACAAAGAAGTATCACTTCCCACTGGTCAAAAGGGACATCTGCAAAATGTGTAAAAACCAGAAAGGCAAGACAGGTCCTGGAGAACAGGGAGCCTTGTTATGCTGATGGGCGGGATATAAATTGCGAACTGCCTCTCTGGAGGAGTGCATTGTGTTCCCTAAAACAAGTAAACAATAGAGCTACAGAGCCAAGGGCACTTCCAGTCTAGGAAATATACCTTGAGAAAACTGAAAATCAATAAGACAGAGACACCCCCAAATTTACGCCTGCACTGCTTACAAGAACCTCAACTTGGGTATACCTTAAATATCCCAGGAAAGACAAAAATGGTTCAAGAATTTGTAGTACTTATGTACGATGGAATATCCCTCAGCCATGAAATCAATTTCATAAGGCCAGTAGCAGCAAAATGAGTGGATTCAGGTACGATGATTCTAAGTGAAATAAGTCACACAGATAAAGAAACTTATCATAAGATATCACTTAGGAAGGTCCTTTAAACATGGCCACACATTAACTGAGTTAGGAAAGATACCAGAGTAACGAATCTTATCATAAGATATCACTCATAGCGGGAATGTATACATGGCTACACATGAACTGAATTACAAACACAACGGAGTCACACATTTAGAAAACGAGCTTCTGCCTGCATAAGGGGAAAGGCGACGTGGGGTGATGCATAAAACCACAGTTTTAAATTAGCACAGATACCGTTATATAAACCATGTATGTAATAGACAACACCTACTCCCGCCACAATGAACTGGACTCAACAACGTCTATTCATTGCAGAGGAATATGTCTGACTCTCAGTATTTTAAAACATATATATTCCCATGTCTCCATAAAGGAATCATATGTGTGTATAACGGCATGAACAGAGCACTGAAATTCAGTTAAACCCACTTATAAAAATAAATTTCAAAAGCAAAATGCCAAAACAGCGAAACAGTGAGAAAGTCTTAAAAATTACGTTCAGGGCCTGTGATGCAACCTGGATTGACCACCTTTACACCCACAGCTGGAAGAGACATAAGACTGGACACTTGGGGCTGACATGATTGCTGAGGTTGTGTGAGCAAAAGAACACCACTTAGAGCAATACTGTATGCTACCCATTCTAGTGGTCCCAACTCTCCAGGTTTAAGGGAATCTTCCTACAGTTAAAACATGCATGGGAAACCCAGTTGATGGTACACTGTGTAATTGGGAAAGTTTTCTAAAAGGTACCTCATTTTTCCTTTTGTCGTGCTCGGCTTCGCCATTCCATCTGCATTACTCAAAATCTCCCCACTTGGAGTGTCAGAGCCTTTACCCTCCCGTTATGCACAGTTTGCAAATTGTGCAGAGGATGAAAAGGAAGAGGGGGAATAAATGAGAGATTAGTTGTAGGTGTTTGAATGGGCATATGTCACTCTAGTTTCCCACCCGGAAGAGGAATTAACCAAAGGTTCAGCCTGAAGCCCCGGAACCAGATGAGGGCCTAAAGACATCCTGCGGTATTGCAGCCAGCTCACAAATAGGCGAGTTGAAAAATGGAAATCAGGGGCACAGCAATTCAAAACTTGCAGAGTTATAAAGGAAAACTATCATCCACATATATATTGAGGTAAGACAGTGAAGATGATTTGAATGCAAGGCAGAATTGAAGGAAACAGATTTCAAGTGGTAGATTGGAGTCATCTTTAAAGCACATGAAAAGCGACAGAATTTCAACCATGTTGCCCTTGGCTGAAAAGGGAGTATGTGTATTTTCTTGAATATATTCGGGAAAAAAATGCATACGCCCATTTTTGGCTAAGCAAGCCATCAGGCATTGCCAATCCACACTACAGAGAAGTGTCCCTTACCTCCAGTCAAAAGGGCCATCCGCAAATAGTGTAAATACCACAAATGCAGGACAGGCCATGGAGAAAAGGGAGCCTGGTTACACCAATGGACAGGATGTAAATTGCCAACAGCCTCTCTGGAGAACTGTATGTTGTTTTCTAAAACAGAGCTACAGAGCATAACACACTTCCACTCATGGGCGTGTATTTTGGAAAACTAAAAATCCATAACACACAGCCAGCCCAACTTTAGTGCTGCTCTGTTTACAAGAACCTCGACTTCGGTACACTTTACATATCCCAGGAAAGGAAAAAAAACAAAATGGATATAGATGTTGTGGTACTTATATACAATGGAATGTCACTCAGAAATAAAATCAATGTCATAAGGCCAATAGCAGCTTAATGAGTGGCTTTAGGTACGATGATGCTAAGTGAAATGAGCCACAAAGAAAATGAAACATATTGTAATATATCACTTATAGAGGGAATGTAAACATGGCTACACATGAACTGAATTTCAAAAGAGAACAGAGTTACACATTTAGAAAACACACTTATGCCTCCTTAAGGGGAAAGGTGACGTGGGGTGATGTGTAAAAGCAGAGTTTGAAATTAGCACAGATCCCATTCCATATACCAAATATGTAATAGACAAGACCTACTCCTTTCTCAATGAACTGGACACAAAACACCCTATTCACTGAAGAGGAATATATCTGAATGGTAATAACCTTGAAACCTATGTATTTATATGTCTCCATAATGGAATCAAGTGTATGTAGATTGGCATAAACACAGATCAATGGAACAGGACAGAAAGCCCAGAGATAAACCTACATACCTATGGCTATCTCATCTATGACAAAGGAGCTAAGGATATACAATGGAGAAAAGACAGTCTCTTCAGTAATTGGTGCTGGAAAAACTGGACCCCTACACATAAAAGAATGAAATTAGAACACTCCATAACACCATACACAAAAATAGACTCTAAATTGATTAGAGATCTAAATATAAGACCAGACACAATAAAACACTTAGAGGAAACCATAGGCAGAACACTCTATGACATAAATCACAGCAAGATCCTTTTTGACCCACCACCTAGAGAAATGGAAATAAAAACAGAAATCAACAAATGGGACCTAATGAAACTTAAAAGCTTTTACACAGTACAGGAAAACATAAACAAGATGCAAAAACAACCCTCAGAATGGGAGAAAATATTTTCAAATTAAGCAATTGACAAAGGATTAATCTCCTAACTTTACAAGCACCTCATGTAGCTCAATATCACAAAAACAAACAACCCAATCCAAAAACGGGCAGAAGACCTAAATAGACATTTCTCCAAAGAAGATATACAGATTACCAAGAAACAGATGAAAGGATGCTGAACATCACTAATCATTAGAGAAATGCAAATCAAAACTACCCTGAGGTATCACCTCACAGCAGTCAGAGTGGCAATCATCAAAAAAATCTACAAAACAATAAACGCTGGAGAGGCCTTTATTGGAGAAAAGGGAACACACTTGCACTGTGGGTGGGAATGTAAATTGATATGGGCACTAGGGAGAACAGTACGGAGGTTCCTTTAAATAACTAACAATAGAAGTACCATATGACACAGCAATCCAACTACTGGGCATTTGCCTTGTGAAAACCATAATTCAAAAAGAGTTATGTACAAAAATATTCATTGCAGCTCTATTTGCAATAGCCAGGACATGGAAGCAACCTAAGTGTCCATCGACAGATGAATGGATAAAGAAGATCTGGTGGGAGGGAGACGCAAAATGGAGGGGATATGGAAACATATGTATATGTATAACTGATTAAATTTGTTATAAGGCAAAAAATTAAAAAAAAATCAGAGTAAGACAGAAATTATAAGAATGTATAGTGTTTAAAATAAACAGATCAAAAGCAAAAAAAATAATAATAAATTGATTAAAATAAAATTAAAAAATAAAAAAAACAAAAAACAAAAAAACAAACAAAAAAAGAGAAGATCTGGCACATATATACAATGGAATATTACTCAGGCATAAAAAGAAGCAAAACTGAGTTATTTGTACTGAGGTGGATGGACTTAGAATCTGTCCTACACAGTGAAGTAAGTCAGAAAGGGAAAAACAAATACTGTATGTTAATAGAGATATATGGAACCGAATGAAGAAAAAAAAAGATTTTGAAGAACCTAGTGGCAGGACAGGATTAAGGACACAGACATAGAGAAAGGACTTGAGGACACCGGAAGGGGAATGGGTAAGCTGGGATGAAGTGAAAGTGTGGCATGGACATAAATACATTACCAAATATAACACCGATAGCTACTGGGAAGCAGCCACATAGAACAGGGAGATCAGCTCAGTGCTTTGTGACCACATAAAGAGGTGGGATATGGAGTGTGGGAAGGAGATGCAAGAGGGAGGGGATCTGGTGATATTTGTATATGTATAGCTGATTCACTTTGTTATACAGCAGAAACGAACACTCCATTGTAAATCAATTATACTCCAATAAACGTGTAAAAGGAAAAAAAAAAAAAGAAAGAAGGCCCAGGGATAAACCTACACACCTATGGTCAACTAATCTATGACAAAGGAAGCAAGACTATACAATGGAGATAAGACAGTCTCTTCAATCATTGGTCCTGGGAAATATGGACAGCTACATGTAAAAGAATGAAATTAGAACACTCCCCAACACCATACATAAAAATATATTCAAAATGGATTAGAGACCTTAATGTAAGACCGGACAGTATAAAACTCTGAGAGGAAAACTTACGAAGGATACTCTGACGTAAATCACAGCAAGATCTTTTTTGATCCACCTCCTATAGTAATGAAGTAAAAAAGAAATCTATACAGATGGGACCTAATGAAACTTAAAAGCTTTTGCAAAGCAAAGGAAACTACAAACAAGATGAAAAGACAACCCTCAGAATGGCAGAGAATATTTGCAAACGAATCAATGGACAAATGATTAATCTCCAATATATATAAACAGCTCATGCAGCTCAATATTAATAAAACAAACAACCCAATACAAAAATGGAAGAAGATCTAAATAGATATTTCTTCCAAGAAGACATAGAGATGGCCAGTACGCACATGAAAATCTGCTCAACATCACTAATTATTAGAGAAATGGAAATCGAAACTACAATGAGGTATCACGTCACATCATCAGAAAATCTACAAACAACAAATGCTGGAGAGGGTGTGGAGAAAAGGAACCTTCTTCCACTATTGTTGGGAATGTAAATTGATACAGTCTCTATGGAGAAGAGTATGGAGGTTCCTTAAAAAATTAAAAATAGAATTACCATATAATCCAGCAATCCCACTACTGGGCATATACCCAGAGAAAACCATAAATCAAAAAGATACATTCACCACAATGTTCATTGCAGCACTATTTACAATAGCCAGGTAATGAAAGCAACCTAAGTGCCCACAGACACACGAATGGATAAAGATATGGTACATATATACAATGGAATGTTACTCAGCCATACATAGGAATGAAATTGGGTCATTTGTAGAGACCTTGATGGATCTAGATACTGTCATACAGAGTGAAGTAAGTCAGAAAGAGAAAAACAAATATTGTATATTAATGCATATATGTGGAACCTAGAAAAATGACACAGATGAACCGGTTTGCAGGGCAGAGATAGAGACACAGATGTAGAGAACAAACATATGGACACCAAGGGGGGAACACCATGTGAGGGTGGTGGTGGGATGAATTGGGAGACTGGGATTCACATGTGCACACTTATATGTATAAAATATATATCCAATAAGAACCTGCTGTATAAAAGAAATAAATAAATTTTAAAAAAATTAAAAATAAATAAATAACATTTAATAAAATAAAACAGAAAAAAGTTTTTCCCTTCACATAGACGTCTTTATATTAATGCATTATTTCCATGTTTATATCTCCAAATTTAAAAAAAAAAGTGGAATAAATAAAATCTACCTTGAAACAAAAAGAAAAAAAGAAAAAAAAAAAAAACAGAACCCACCAGTTATACAGAGGAAAATCGTATCAGGGCACTTGCTCCAGTGGTAAAAAATTCTTAAGTTGGTCAGAGGTGGGAAATCATCTCCCATGCAGTCAGCAGCGCTCCCCCCCACAAGGAGCATCCTCACTGCAAAGCTGTGGGACTGTGTCGAGTCGTCTGTGAGTAAATGTGAGCTGAGCCCCAGTCCTGCTGCAGCTGAACTCTTCCCACCCTTTCCAGGTAAAACACCTGAATATGTACAAGCACTTGCAAGCCTAGAGGAAGGGTTGTGGAGCCACACCAGCGACAGCACGCAGGCCGACTTGGTGCCTGCAGGCCAGTCAGTATGGTCCTGGACCCAGATGCCCTTCTGGAAGCTTTCCATTTCCCTGCCTGAGATACCCCTCCTGCCACAGCCCACACTGCTTTTTTACTTCCTCACCTCTGCCTGAGGAGAAAATCCAGTGGCAGGTATGGATGACACATCCTCTTCTTTAGCAGGTGGCAGCCTGGCAACTCCTGCGAAAAGTCCAGCAGAGCCCCACTCACACTGGGCCACCCACAAAGCCACGGCCCCTCACTCCCTCCCACCACCCCAGCCCCGACACTGCTGACGAGGCAGAGAATATGGCGTAAGGCACAGCTACAGGGGCTCTTGCTGACTGGAGAGGTGTTTATATTGACCTCAACCCAGGCACACCTGGGGAGGGTTGGCAGGCAGTGTCACGCTGCCCAAATCAGCCAATCCGCACCCCTCAGGGACTCACAGTAGCAGAAAATGAACCTTGCTAAACGGGCTAGGCCCAAGGAACAGGTGTTGGCCTTAGAGTCAGGCTAGACAAGGGGCTGCAGCTGCGGCTTGTTTTCTTATCATTTTATCTGGTCCATGAGTGGAAAACAACTTCAAGAATACACTATCCTAATGAGAGGAACCCAGGAGTCAGGGAGAGGAGTGATGGTGGGTGGAGACAGAGGCCTGGTGCCCTGGCTGCAGTGGAAGTGTCTGGAAGACCAGGCAGAGAGAGGCTGCACAGAGTGATAGCCAGGGTCACAGACCTGTCAGAGCTGCTGTTTGTTAGTTCAAGTCCTGCTCTGAGGTGTTCTGTGTCAGCTGTGAGCGACAGGTTAGCTGGGGGTTCTCTGCAAGTTGGGCTATGTGCACAGTTCCTGTGTGTCCAGCCCTGCTGGGGTACCTGCCCAGGGGAGCTCTGTATCCTGGGAAGGGCCTGACTATGAGAGCCCCATGGGCTGCTGGGTAGCTGCACAGGTGAGCTCCATACCCTGGGATGAACTTGACAACGAGAGCCCCGTGGGCTGTGGGGTGGGGTGTGCAGCCCATGTGAGCTCCATATCCTGGGATTGGCCTGACCACGAGATCCCCATGGGCTGCTGGAAACCTGGTAAAGGATATCAGGACAGTCAGTGAAGCCACCGAGGATATACATCCAGTAGCTCCTATTTCCTACACCCTTCTGCTCATTCTACCATCCACCAGGCCATGGCATTCTGTATTACACTTCAATGATGCCTTCTTCTGTATTCCATTCATCTCAGAGTCACAAGAATTTTTGGCTTGTGAGTGGCAGGACAAAACATGTAACAAAAGCAATAATGCTGGGCCGTCCTGCCCCAATGGTTCAAAAATCCCCACACCATCATTGGGGAAATGTCCTCTAAAGACCTAAAAGTTCTACCTCTTTAAAAGGGAACCCTCCTTCAATATGCCGATGACATTCTGATCACCAGGCCTACTAAAGACGCCTCTGAACTACCTAGCCAAGAAAGGATAGAAGGTGTCCAAGAAAAAAGCTCAAATATCCCAGGCTCAGGTGACATGCCTGGGCTTCATTCTCACAGATATTCGGAGAAACGCATCCCAGGATAGGGAAGAAGTCATTTGCAGCCTTTCCTCTTCTAAAACTAGAAGACAGCTTAGGGGTTCCTGGGGAGGCCAAGGTTTTCTGCATCTGGATCCCTAACTACAGTCTGATACCTGGGCCTCTACATGAAACACTGACACGAAAAGATGATGACCCTTTTGTATAGAATCCAGAAGCAGCCTTTCAAGAATGGAAAGAGCAGTCAATTTAGACCCTTGACCAGGAACTCCCTAATTTAGCTAAACCCTTTGACCTTTACATACCCGGTCAAAGGTTAATTGCCCTTGGAGCCTTAGTGCAAAAACTGGGACCACTTGAAATGGAGCAACACAAGAATGCCCTTCAGGTATGATAAATTATGGTCACCAAGGGCTTTGCCCACCAACTCATCAGGCCAGGATACTGGGGTATCTAAAAAGCTAGAAATCAGCAGCCCACAAGGCCAGCTCCCTCCTAAGGGAAAAGGACCCCACGTGGTGATCCTAACCACCCATCATGCCCTGAAGTTGCAGGGGTCGCTCTGTGGACACACTGACCTCGAGTGAGGATGCCCTCCAACTCCACCTCCAGAGAGACAAACGGGGGCAACGGGCCCCCAAGATGACTCGTGTGACCATCACTTGACCTGGAGTTTCTCTCAGAAAACAAGAAGACTGTGCCCCTAAAGAGCAGACTACTGCTTGCAGGACTTACTGCACCCAGAGGGGAGCTAATAAGCTTGGCGGGGGAAACGTATATCACGCTTTCACCATAGAAAACCCTACAGACACCGCGGTGATGGTGGCCAATATGACCGGCTGGACTGCTGGCTACTTCTAAAGGCCGTTGACTCAGTGGACGTCATGGTCCTGGATCACCACTGACCCTGGACGGTCTGGGAGTTGCGCAGGCAGGGTTCTGACACATGGTTCTGTTTGTACATTAATTCAGGGACCTAATTAAAGAAAGCACAGACTACTGGTCAGAGCATCTAGGCTGGCAAAAACCTTCAGCCTAGGTCGCCGAACAAATGTGGGGTGGGGTGAAACCTGCCACCTCAACATCTATGTGCATCTCTTTCCTGGACACTTAAAGGTCATTAGAATCTATAACACATCCAATGTTGGTGCTCAGGCGTACGAGAAATGAGGCAGGAGGCCTTGGGACAATCAACCTCACCTGGAGGCTGTTGGGGAGTGGTTTTGCCCCTCCACCAAGGTATCAGGGCTGCCACCACAGCATGAAGCAGTTACAAAAGAGGGGTCTGCACCCTCAACACCCCAAGAATGAGGAACGGAACAAAAAGCAGAGGAGGTGTTCGTCTCCGGAAATGTTCATTAAAAATTCCTGTGAGATAAAAAGAGAACCTGGGCAATAAAATAAAGTCTAACCTGTTTTTCCTTTGTGCTTTGTCTAATTTCACGTGCTCCTAGGGTTCTGCATGCAGAGACCCCACACCCGGCACTTCAGACCCGATTTCCTAGTGCAGAATGTCTGGGTCGACACCTCAGCTAGCAGAGTCCCATGCAGACTCCACGGCATAGAGCCTGAGCTGCAGCCAACCCAGCCCTCGAGAGCTCCATCCCCTCCCTCCCACTGACGCTGCCGGGATCCCTACACAGCAGCCCAGCCCACAGCCCGTGGGGGACTGCACGCTCTCACCTCTCCATTCGGTTTTCAAAATAATGTTTCCTTTGCTTCTGAACCAAACTCAGTCTTGATCTCTTGGCTCCAATGACACTGGGCACGGGGACTCCTGTTGGGGTCCACTCTGGAGGATCAGTAACAGAAATTGAGAACATTTTAACTTCAATGAACAGATGTGTGAGCCAAACTGTAGTTAACATAGAGCAGTGTATAATGCTCGTGTCAAATAAGATGTTTCTAAGACTTACCTTTGATATTTCCATCACTTTACTATAAGCAAGTTCAGTGAAGACGTCTGTCTTATTTGTCAGGTCAACATTAGAGAAATGAAGTGATTTATTTCCTTGGATGTACATCAAATACTCTTGGCTGAAGCTTCAATCTTGTTTTGAATGCTTTTCTAATGAAAAGGATACCTCTCTTTCAGCTCCCCCATTTCCGAGAAGTATAAAATCTTATAATTTATTATTACCAAAGGGGAAAGGTAGGACAAGGGATAAATTAACAGTTTGGGATTAACAAATACACACTGCTATGTATAAAATAGATCATCAACAAGGAACAACTGTATAGCACAGGGAACTACACTGAATATTTTGCAATAACCTATAAGGGGAAATAATCTGAAAAAAGAATAGATATTTTTATTGACATCATCTATCAATGACAGATAAAATGTAACCTAAGCAAGGCCGATGGTGAACGCTTCTGACCCTGAAGATTTCAATCATCTAAAGTTTGGGCTCTGCCTATTTCCCAAGGCCCTTAATGGACATATGTGTAGCTGTAGCTTAAAAATTCCCCAGTTTGGGGTACGGGGAGGCACTGATTTGGAAAAATCCCTGGTGTTCTCCTTCCATGCACGGGACCCTTCCTACAGCTAAAACATGCCTGTCACACCTAGAGGATGGTACACCATTTGATCGGAAAGAGTTTGGAAAAGGCACCTCATCTCCTTATCGCCTGGTGCTCGGGTTCACCCCTCCAGCATCTTTCCTGACAATCTCCTCACTTGGGGATATCAGCACCGTCAACATCCTGTTGCACACAGTTTGGAATTTGTCCAGAGGATGAAGCGGAAGGATGAGAAAAATTTAGAGACAAGTCTTAGGTTTTCGGACAGGCACATGCCACTCTAATTTCCAATCTGGAAGACAAATTCATCAAAGGCTAGAATTGCCCACAGAAACAGAATAAGTCTAGAGGAAATCCCGCTGTTTTGTGTCCAGTTTCCAAAAACACAAGTTGAAAAATGGAACTCAGGGGCACTAAAATTCATGAAACTGCAGAGTTGAAAATATCTATCGTCGAAAAATGTCTTAAGGTAAGTCACAGAAAAGGACTTGTAAGCAAGGGAGAGTGGCAGGAAACAGATTTGAAGAGGTAGAAAGGACTCCCCATTAAAGCACAAGAAAAGGGGCTGAACATCGCCAATGATGCAGGTGGCACAAAAGGGCGTATGCATTTTTCTGAATATATTCAAGTAAAGGCCATACACACGTTTTATCCAACCAAACAGGTGGGCACTGGAAATCAATACTACGAAATATATCACTTCACATCAGTCAGAAGGGCCATCCACATAAAGTGTAAACACCAGAAATGCAGGACAGGGCGAGGAGAAAAGGGAGCCCTGTGAGGCTGATAGTGGAATTGTAAGTTGCCAACGGCCACTCTGCAGAAGTGTATTGTGTTTGCTAAAACATCTAAAAACTGAGCTACAGAGCATAAGGCACTTGCACTCATGGTCGTATACCTTGGGAAAAACAAAAATGGACAGTAAACAGGAACCACAACGTTTACCACCTCTCTGTTAAAAAGGGCCTCCACTTGGATATAACCTAAATGTCCCTGGAAGGATAAAATGGATAAAAGAGATGGGGTACTTATGTAGAGTGGAATATTACTCATCCAGAAATCAATGAAATAAGGCCAGTTGGAACACCTCTGGAGGAGTTACATACGATCATTCTAAGTGACATATGTCAGAAAGAAAAAGACACATATCATAAGATGTCACTTAAAGGTGGAATCAAACATGGCTACACATGAAATAAACTACAAAACAGAAACATAGTCAAATATGTAGAAAATAGACATGAGGCTGCTAAATGGGAAAGGTGGGGAATGGTGAGGTATTATCCAGGAGGTTGAAATTAGCAAATATACCATTCCAAGTACCAAATTGAATAACTGACAAGGCCTACACGGTACCTCAAAGAACTGCACTCAGCCCACTCAAGTCACTGGACAATAATACATATGACTCGTAAGCATCTGAAAAATAATTCACTGTTGTCTCACAGTACATGAATCAAGTGGATGTACAGCAGCAAAAACCAGAGCTTTGAAAATCAGCTGTAACCAATATAAAAATAAATTTAAAAATATTTATAAAAACGGTGAGACAGACAAAAATTCTTACAACTTTTGTTGAAGGGCTACGATGTAACATGGATTGAACACATGTAGACCCACAGCAGGATGATATATAAGGCTGGAAGCTATGCAGGCTAAGAGATGTTAGAGAGGCTGGGTGAGGAAATGCAGATCTTTTAAAGTAATACTGCCTGGTATCCATTCCATGGGTCCCAAATCGGCAGGTTCAAGGGAATCTTCTGATAGCGAAAACATGCTTGCGAAACCGAGATGAATGTACACCGTGTGCTCAGGAAAGGTGTCTAAATTGAACCTCATTTTTGATCTCCTGGTGCTGAGGTTCGCCATTCCAGCCACATTACTAAAAATCTCCCCACTTTGAGAATCAGCACCTTTAACCTCCTGTTTCACACAGTTTGCAATTTGTGCAGAGGATAAATGGGAAGGGGGAACCAATGAGATATTAGCTGTAGGAGTTTTGACAGGCACATGTCACTCTAATTTCCCATTAGGAACAAGAATTAACCAAAGGCTCAGCCTGCCTCCTCAGAACCAGAATAGGGCCAGAAGCAATCCAAAGGTTTGGCGGCCAGCTCACAAAAAAGCGAGTTGAAAAATGGAGCTCAGGAGCAGACAATTCAAAGACCTGCAAAGATATAAATGATAACCAACGTCCAAAAATATATTCAGGTAAGGCAACGAAGAGGATCTGAATGAGAGGCAGAATTGCAGGAAACAGATTTCAAAAGGTAGATTGTACTCACATTTAAAGTATATGAAAAGCAGCAGAATTTCTCAAATGATGCAGTTGGGCAAAAGGGTGTATGCCATTTTTTCGTGAATATCTTCAGGAAAAAAACACATACAGAGTTTTTGGCCAACCAAGCAAGCGGGAAATGCAAATCTGCACAACAAAGAAGTCTCAATTTCCACTGCTCAGAAAGGCCATCCAAAAAATGTGAACAAACCAGAAATGCTGGAGAGGCCATGGAGAACAGGGAGCCTAGTCACGCTGATGGGTGGGGTATAAATATCCAAGAGCCACTCTGAAGAAGTGTATGCTGTTTCCTAAAACGTTTAAATCCAAAGCCCCCGAGCAAAGGGGACTTCAACTCATGGACATATAACTTGGGAAGACTAAATATCGACAAGACACAGGCACCCCAAAGTTTAGGGCTGCTCTGCATACAAGAACCTAAACTTTGGTACACCTAAAATACCCCAGGAAAAAGAGAAATGCATAAATAAATTGTGGTAATTTTGTACAACGGAATATCACTCAGACGTGAAATCAATGTCATAAGGCCAGTAGCAGCATAAAGAGTGGATTTAGGTATGATGATTCTAAGTGAAATTAGTCACACAGAAAAAGAATCTTATCATAAGATATCACTTACAGAGGGAATGTCAACATCACAACACATGAACTGAATTAAGAAAGAGAACAGAGTCTCACATTTAGAAAACACTCTTATACCTGTTTAATGGGATAGGAGACGTGGGGTGATGCATAAAACCAGAGTTTGATATTAGCACAGGTACCATTCCATAAACCAAATAGAGAATAGACGAGACCTACCCCTTCCTCAGTGAACAGGACTCAAACCCCCTATTCTCCACAGAGGAATATATCTGACTAGTGAGCATCTTAAAACCTATGTATTGATTTGTCTCCATAAGGGAATCAAGTGTGTCTAGACGGGTATAAACACGTCAGTGAAAATCAGCTCAACCGCACTATAAAAATGAATTTCAAAAACAAACAGAAAAACAGCGAAATTCTTACACAATTCCTTCAGGGGTTCTGATGAAACCGGGAATGACCCTATCTGCAAAGACAGCTGGATGAGACATAAGGCTGGACACTTGGGACTGAGAGGACTGGTGAGATTGGGAGAGAAAATGCAGACCCTTTAAAGTAGTAATGCATGCCACGATTCCATGGATCCCAAATCTCCGGGTAGTAGGGAATATCACTACAGTTATAAAATGTATGGGAAACGTAGAGAATGGACACCCTGTGATGGTGAAAGATTTCTAATAGTCTCCTAATTTTTCCTCTCCTTGTGCTACAGTTTGGCATTCCAACTGCTTTACTATCAATCTCCCAACTTAGGAGAGCCAGCCCCTATAACCTCCTGGTTTGCACAGTTTGCTAATTGTGCAGAGGATGAAAGGGAAGAGGGAGAACCAATCAGAGAGTAGATGTAGGCATTTGGACGGGCACATGTCACTCTAAATTCCAGTCAGGAAGAAGAATTAACCAAAGCCTCAGCCACCCGCAGGGAACAGTATATCCACCCCTGGAACAAGTATAGGTCCTGAAGCAAAATTGTGAATTTGCGGTCAGCTCCCAAAAATGGGATTTGAAAATTGGAGCTCACGGGCACAGCAATTCACAAACCTACAGTTATAAAGGACTACTGTCTTCCAAAAATCTGTTGAGGGAAGGCAACGAAGCTGACTTGAAAATGAGGCAGAATTGCACAAAACATATTTCAAGAGGTAAATAGGAATCGCCTTTAAAGCACAGGAAAAGCATCACAACTTCGACAATGATGCACTTGGCCAAAAAGGGCGTATGCTTTTTCCCCTGAATATATTCAGGAGAAAACGCATACGACCTTTTTGGCCAAGCAAGCAAGCAGGCAATGCAAATCCACACTACAAAGAATAGTCACTTCCCACGGGTCTAAAGGGACATCTGAAAATCTGTAAAAACCAGAAGGGCAAGAGGGAGATGACAAGGGCATGAAGCAATATGATCAAAAGTGTCATGAAGGATTGTGATGACAAGCGCATGGAGCATTGTGATGACAAGATTATGTAGCATATTCCTGACAAAGGCATGGAGCATTGTGATGACAAGTTTCATGGAGCACTGTGATGACAAGTGTCATGGAGCATTGTGATTACAGGGGTCATGGAGCATTGGGATGACAAGGGCATGGAGCATTTTGATGACAAAAGTCCCGGATCATTGTGTTGTCAGGGTTCATGGATCATTGTGATGACAGGGGTCATGAAGCATTGTTATGAGAAGGTCAAGGAGCATTTGGCTGAAAACGTTCATGGATTATTGTGATGACAGGGGCCATGGAGGCTTGTGATGACAAGGTACTGGAGCATTGTGATGAGAAGACCATGGAGACTTGTGATGACAAGTCTCATGGAATATTCTGATGAAAAGGGGCATGGAGCATTGTGATTACAGGGGTCTTGGGGCATAGTGATGACAACGGCATGGGGCATTGGGATGAGATGGCCATGGAGTGTTTGGATGACATGCATAATGGAGCTTTTGATGACAAGGGCATGGAACTTTGTGATGAAAAAGTCATGGAGCCTTGTCATGACAGGGTTAAGGGAGCATACTGAAGACAAGTGTCAGGGAGCATTGTGATGACAAGTGTATTGAGCATTTTGATGACAAAGATCATGGAGCATTGTGATGAGAAGACCATGGATAACTGTGATGACGAGCGTCATGGGGCGTTGTGATGATAAGTGTTATGGAACATTTTGATCACAAGGATTTGGAGCATTGTGATGACAGAGGTCATGGAGCATTTTGATTTCATTGTAATGACAATAGCATGAAGCATTTTGATGATGGGCATGGTGTATTGTGATGACAGAGTTCATGGAGCATTGAGATGAAAAGGGGCATGGAGCATTTTGATTACAGGGTTCTTGGAGCATTGTGATGACAAGGGCATGGAGCCTTGTGATGACAAGGCCATGGAACATCGTGATGGCAGGGGTCATGGAGCATTGTTATGACAGGGGATATTTAGAATTGTGATGGAAAGGGCATGGAACATTGTGATGAGAAGGCCATGGAGCATTCTCATGACATGCGTCATGGAGCTTTGTGATGACAAGATCATGGAGCAATGTGATGAGAGCGTTCATGGAGCATTGGGATGACAATGACATTGAGCATTGTGATGAAAAGTTCATGGAGCATTGTGGTGACACATTTCACCGAGCCTTGTGATGATGAGGACATTGACATTTGTGTTGACAAATGTCATTGAGCCTTGTGATGACGGGACACATGGAGCATTGTGATGACTGGGGTCATGTAGCATTGTGATGACAGGAGCATGGAGCATTGGTCTGACAAGTTTCATGGATAATTGTGTTGACAGAGGGCATGGCACATTGTGATGACAAGGGCATGGAGCATTGTGATGACAAGGTCATGGCGTATTGTGAAGACAGGTGTCAGGGACCATTGTGATGGCATATTTCATGTTCCATTGTGATGACAATGACATGGAGCATTGTGATGCCAAGTGTTATGGAGGATTGTGATGACAAAGGTAACGGAGCACTGTGACAACAAGGGCTTGGAGCATTGTGATGACAAGGGACATGGAGCATTGTGATGACCAGGGCATGGAGCATTGTTATGGCAAGACCGTGGAGCACTGTGATGAGAAGGCCATGGATAATTCTGGTGACGAGCATCATGTAGCACTGTAATGAGAAAGGGCATGGAGCATTGTGATGATACGTCTCATGGAGAATTGTGATGACAGGGGTCATGGATCATTGAGATGACAAAGGTCATGGAGTATTCTGATGACAAGCTTGTGGAGTATTGTGATGACAAAGCATTTAACACTGTGATGGGAAGTGTCATGGAACATAGTGATGCCAAGAACGTGGAGAATTGTGATGACAGGGAATATAGAGCATTGTGATGACCAGGGCATGGAGCACTGTGATGGCAAGACCGTGGAGCACTGTGATGAGAAGTCCATGGATAATTGTGATGATGAGCGTCATGGAGCGCTATAATGACAAGCAGCATGGAGCATTGTGATTACAGGGGTCTTGGAGCATTGTGATGACAAGGTCATGGATCAATGTCATGAAAAAGGCATGGAGCCTTGTCATGACAGTGTTCAAGGAGCATACTGACGACAAGTGTCAAGGAGCATTGTGATGACAAGTGTATTGAGCATTGTGATGAGAATGGTTATGGAGCATAGTGATGAGAATACCATGGATAATTGTGATTATGAGCATCATGGGTTGTTGTGATGAGAAGTGTTATGGAACATTGTGATCCCAACGGTTTGGAGCATTGTGATGACAGAGGTCATGGAGCATTTTGATTTCATTGTGATGAAAATACCCTGAAGCATTATGATAATGGGCATGGTGCATTGTGATGATAGGATTCATGGAGCTTTGAGATGAAAAGGGGCATGGAGCATTGTGATAAAAAGTGTCTTGGTGCATTGTGATGACAAGGGCATGGAGCATTGTGCTGAGAAGTCCATGGAACTTTCTAATGAAATGCGTCATGGAGCTTTGTGATGACAATGGCATTGAGCAATGTGATGAATGCGTTCATGGAGCATTGTGATGACAATGACATGGAGCATTGTGATGCCAAGGGTCATGGATCTTTGTGATGACAAAGGTCATGGAGGATTTTGAAGACAAGGGCGTTGTGCATTGTGAGGACAAGGGCAGGGAGCACTGTGACGACAGGGTCATGGAGCAATTTGATGAAAAGTGTCATGAAATATTTTGATGACAGTGGTTATGGAACATTGTGATGCCAGGGGTCATGGAGCATTTTGATGAAAAGATTTTGGGAGCATTTTGATGACAGGGGTTATGGAACATTGTGATATCAGGGGCCATCGAACATTGTGATGATATGTGCATGTAGCATTGTGATGACAGGAGTCATGGAACATTGTGATGACAGGGGTGAGTGAGTATTGTGACGAATAGTGATGTAACATTGTGATATCAGTGGTGAGAGAGCATTTTGATGAGAAGTGCATGGAGCATTGTGATGACAAGTTTTATGGAGCATTGTGAGGACAAGATTGTGGAGCACTGTGATGACAAGCGCACGGTGCATTTTGATGATGTGTCATGGAGCATCGTGCTGACAAGGGCATGGAGCATTGTGATGACCAGTGTCATGGAGCATTGTGCTGAGAAAGGCATAGAGGATTGTGATGACAAGGGTCAAAGAGCATTGTGATGAAAAGTTCATGGAGCATTCTGGTTAAAATGGTCTCAGAGACTGTTGATGACGAGGGCATGGACCATTGAGATGATAAAGCTCATGAAACATTTTGATGAATGAAGTCACGGAGCATTGTGATGACAGGGGTCATGGAACAATGTGATAACAAGGGATTGGAGCATTGTGATGACAAGGGCATGGAGCATTGGAATAATAAGTTTCATGAATTATTGCGATGAGAGTTGGAATGGCGCATTGTGATGACAAGGGCATGGAGCATTGTGATGACCAGGACATACAGTATTGTGAAGACAGGTGTCAGGGAGCATTGTGATGACATATGTAATGGCCTATTGTGATGACAATGGCATGGAGCATTGTGATGCCAAGTGTCATAGAGGATTCTGATGACAAAGGTAATGGAGCATTGTGATGAGAAGACCATGGATAATTGTGATGATGAGCGTCATGATGTTTTGTGATGATAAGTGTTAAGGAACATTGTAATCACAAGGGTTTGGAGCATTATGATGACAGAGGTCATGGAGTATTTTGATTTCATTGTGATGACAATAGCCTGAAGCATCATGATGATGGGCATGGTTCATTGTGATAACAGGGTTCATGGAGCATTGTGATGAAAAGGCTCATGGAGCACTGTGATTACACGGGTCTTGGAGCATTGTGATGACAAGTGCATGGAGCATTGTGAGGAGAAGGACATGGAACATTCTGATGACATGCATCACGGAGCTTTGTGATGACAAGGGCATGGAGCCTTGTGATAACATGGGTCTTGGTGCATTGTGATGACAAGGGTCATGGAGCCTTGTGATGACAAGGCCGTGGAACATTGTGATGGCACGGGTCATGGAGCATTGTTATGACAGAGGTAATGGAGCATTGTGATGAGAAGGGCATTGAGCATTGGTGTGAAATATTTCATGGATTATTGTGATTAGAGTGGGCATGGAGCATTGTGATGACAAGGGCATGGAACACTGTGATATATAGGTCATGGAGGATTGTAATGACAAGGGCATGAAGCATTGTGATGAGAAGGGCATCGAGCATTGTGATGACAAGTGTCATGGAGCTTTGTGATGACAAGGGCTTGGAGCAATGTGATGAGAGTGTTCATGGAGCATTGTGATGACAATGACATGGAGCATTGTGATGCCAAGGGTCATGGCGCTTTGTGATGACAAAGGTCACGGAGCATTTTGATGACAAGTGTGTGGTGCATTGTGATGAGAAGGGCAGGGAGCATTTTGATGACAGAGTCATGCAGCAATTTGGTGAAAAGTGTAATGGAACATTTTGATGACAGGTGTTATAGAACATTGTGATGCCAGGGGTCATGGAGCATTGGGATGAAAAGGGTCATGGAGCATTTTGATGACAGGGGTTATGGCACATTGTGATGATAAGGGGATGTAGCATTGTGATGACAGGGGTCATGGAGGATTCTGATGAGAAAGGTAATGGAGCATTGTTATGACAATGGCTTGGAGCATTGTGATGACAAGGGTCATGGAGGATTCTGATGAGAAAGGTAATGGAGCATTGTGATGATAATGGCTTGGAGCATTGTGATGACAAGGGTCAGGGTGCATTGTGCTGACAGGTGCATGGAGAATTGTGAAGAAAACGGTCATGGAGTATTCTGATGAATAGCTTGTGGAGTATTTTGATGACAATGGCATGGAGCATTGTGATGAAAAGGGCATGGAGTATTGTGATGACAGGCATCATGGAGCGTTGTGATGACAAGTGTTATGGAACATTGTGATCACAAGGGTTTGGAGCATTGTGATGAGAGAGGTCATGGATCATTTTGATTTCAAGGAGCATGGAGCATTGTGATGACAAGGGCATGAAGCAATGTGATCCCAATGTTTATGGAGGACTGTGATGACAATGGTAATGGAGTATTTTGATGACAAGCGAATAGAGCATTGCAATGAAAATGTCAAGTAGCATTTTGCTGAAAAAAGCATGGAGCATTGTGATGACAGGTGTCATGGAGCACTGTGATGACAAGCGTCACAGAGCATTGTGAATAGAGGGGTCATGGAGCATTGTGATGACAAGGGCATGGATCATTGTGATGACAAATGTCATGGAACATTGGGCTGAAAATGTTCATGGAGTATTGTGATGACATGGGTGATGGAGCATTTTGATGAGAAGGTCATAGGGCATTGGGCTGAAAATATTCATGGAGTATTGTGATGACAGGGATCATGGAACATTTTGATGACATGTTCCTGGAGCACTTTGATGAGAAGACAATGCAGACTTGTGATGACAAGTCTCATGGAGCATTCTGATGAAAAGGGACAGGGAGCATTGTGATTACAGGTGTCTAGGAGCATTGTGATGAAAAGGGCATGGAGCATTGTGAGGAGAAAGCCATGGAACATTCTGATGACATGCGTCATTGAGCTTTGTGATGACAAGATCATGGAGCATTGTGATTACATGGGTCTTGGAGCATTATGATTAAAAGGGCATGGATCATTGTGATGAAAAAGGCATGGAGACGTGTCATGATAGGGTTAATGGAGCATACTGATGACAAGTGTCAGGGATCATTGTGATGACAAGTGTATTGAGCATTGTGATGACAAAGGTCATGAAGCATTGTGATGAGAAGACCATGGATAATTGTGATGATGAGCGTCATGGGTTGTTGTGATGATAAGTGTTATGGAACATTGTGATCACAAGGGATTGGAGCATTATGAGGACAGAGGTCATGGAGAATATTGATTTCATTGTGATGACAATAGCCTGAAGCATTATGATGATGGGCATGGTCCATTGTGATGACAGGGTTCATGGAGCTTTGAGATGAAAACACGCATGGAAAATTTTGATTACAAGGGTCTTGGAGCATTGTGATGACAAGGGCATGGAGCATAGTGATGAAAGGGCCATGGAACATTCTGATGACATGTGTCATGGAGCTTTTTGATGACAAGGGCATGGAGCATTTTAATTAGAAGGGTCGTGGAGCATTGTGATGACAAGTGTCTTTGAGCCTTCTGATGACAAGGCCGTGGAACATTGTGATGGCAGGTGTCAGGGAGCATTGTTATGACAGAGGTAAGGAGCACTCTGATGAGAAGGGCATGGAGCATTGGTCTGAAATGTTTCATGGATTATTGTGATGAGAGTGGGCATAGAGCAATGTGATGATAAGGGCATGGAACACTGTGATACATGGGTCATGGAGGATTTTAATGACAAGGGCATGGGCCATTGTTATGAGAAGGGCATCGGGCATTGTGATGACAAGTGTCATGTTGCTTTGTGATGACAAGGGCATGAAGCAATGTGATCCCAATGTTCATGGAGGATTGTGATGACAATGGTAATGGAGTATTGTGATGACAAGCGTATAGAGCATGGTAATGACAAGGTCATGTAGCATTTGCTGACAAAGGCATCTAACATTGTGATGACAGGTGTCATGTAGCACTGTGATGACAAGCGTCACAGAGCATTGTGAATAGAGGGGTCATGGAGCATTGTGATGACAAGGGCATGGAGCCTTGTGATGACAGGTGTCATGGAGCACTGTGATGACAAGCGTCAAGGAGCATTGTGAATACAGGGGTCATGGAGCATTGGGTTGACAAGGGCATGGATCATTGTGATGACAAGGGTCATGGAGCTTTGGGCTGAAAATGTTCACGGAGTATTTTGATGACAGGTGTCATGGAGTATTGTGATGACAGAGGTCATGGAGAATTTTTATTTCATTGTGCTGACAATAGCCGGAAGCTTTATGATGAAGGGTATGATGCATTTTGATGACAGGTTTCATGGGGCAATGAGATGAAAAGGGGCATGGAGCATTGTGATTACAGGGGTCTTGGAGCACTGTAATGAAAAGTGCATGGAGCATTTTGATGAGAAGCCCATCCAACCTTCTGATGACATGTGTCATGGAGCTTTGTGATTACAAGGGCATGGAGCATTGTGATTACAGGGGTCTTGGAGCATTGTGATGACAATTGTCATGGAGCCTTGTGATGACAAGACCGTGTATCATTTTGATGACAGAGGTCATGGAGCATTGTTATGACACGGGTAATGGAGCATTTTGATTAGGAGGGCATGGAGCATTGTGATTACAAGGTTTATGGAACATTGCTATGACAAATTTGTGGACCGTTGTGATGAAAAGTTTGTGGCACATTGTGATGACCAGGGTCATGGAGCATTTTTCTGACAAAGGCATGGAACATTGTGATGAGAAGGGTCACAGAGAATGGTGATGAAAAATTCATGGAGCATTGTGGTTACAGGGGTCTTGGAGCATTGTGATGACAAGTGTCATGGAACCTTGTGATGACTAGGCCGTGGAACATTGTGTTGGCAGGGGTCATGGTGCATTGTTATGAAAGAGGTACTGGATCATTGTGATGAGAAGGGCATGGAACATTGGTCTGAAATGTTTCATGGATTATTGTGATGAGAGTGGGCATGGAGCATTGTGATGACATGGGTACGGAACACTATGATACATGGGTCATGCAGGATTGTAATGACAAGGGCATGGAGCATTGTGATGATAAGGGCGTCGAACATCGTGATGACAAGTGTCATGGAACTTGTGATGACAAGTGCTTTGAGCAATGTTTTGAGATGGTTCATGGAGCATTGTGATGACAATAACATGGAGCATTGTGATGCCAAGTGTCATGGAGCTTTGTGATGACAAGTCATGGAGCATTTTAATGACAAGTGCATGGTGCATTGTGGTGAGATGGGCAGGGATCATTTTGATGACCGGGTCATGCAGCAATTTGATGAAATGTGTAATGGAACATTTTGATGGCAGGGGTTTTAGAACATTGTGATGTCAGGGGTCTGGAGCTTTGGGATGAAAATGAAGGGTCATGGAGCATTTTGATGACAGGTGTCATGGAACATTGTGATGATAAGGGGATGTAGCAGTGTGACGACAGGTTCATGGATCATTGTGATTACAAGGGTGAGGGAGTATTGTGATGACTAGTGATGGAACACTGTGATATCTCTGGTGAGAGAGCATTTTGATGAGAAGTGCATGGAGCATTGCGATTACAAGGTTTATGGAGCATAGTGATTACAAGGTTGTGGATCATTGTGATGGAAAGCGCATGGCACATTGTGATGACAAGGGTCATGGAGCATTTTTCTGACAAAGACTTGGAGCACTGTGATGACAAGGGACACAGAGAATGGTGATGAAAAGTTCATGGAGCATTGTGGTTACAAAAGTCACAGATGCTTGTGATGATGCAGACATGGACCAGTGTGATGTCAAACATTATGAAGCATTGTGATGACTGGGGTCACGGAGCATTGTGATGACAGTGGTCATGGAGCATTGTGATGACGTGTAATGGAACATTGTGCTGAAAAGTGCATGGACCATTGTGATGACAAGGGTCATGGAGCATTGTGGTGAGAATGGCATAGGGCATTTTGATGACAAGGGTCAAAGAGCATTGTGATGAAAAGTTCATGGAGCATTGTGGTTGAAAAGGTCACAGAGACTGTTGATGACGAGGGCAAGGACCATTGTGATGACAAAGGTCATGAAGCATTGTAATGACTGGAGTCACGGAGCATTGTGATGACAGGGGTCATGGAGCATTGTGATAACAAGGGCATGGAGCATTGTGATGACAAGTTTTATGGAGCATGGCAATGACAAGGTTGTCGCCTATTGAGACGAAAACCGCCAGGCACATTGTGATGACAAGGGTCATGGAACATTGTTCTGACAAAGGCATGGAGCATTGTGATGAGAGGGGCATGGAGCAATTGTCTGACAAGTTTCATAGATTATTGTGATGACAGTGTGCATGTTGCATTGTGATGACAAGGGCATGGAGCATTGTGAGGAGAAGT